>NW_021939063.1:4014419-4054269 GCF_001715985.3 Manacus vitellinus | reverse complement strand
TGGCGAGGTACTTATGCCTAATTCATTATATTTTAAATAATTAAGAGCGGAAAATCGCTGCAAATAAATATTTGCGGAGGTGATGCTCGCGCCGCTGGCGGGGCGGTGCGCTCGGGCCGCGAGCGGGAGAGAGCCGGGAGCGGAGCGCTCGTCATCCCGCTCCTCCAGCCACGTACCGCAGGAGACACCGCCGTTTGTGTGACCGGCGGGATCACCCGCTTTAAAAAGCAAACACCACCACCTTCACCGTCTGTTGTTATATTTTTTAGTTCATCTGTTTCTTCAGTAGGAAGAAAAAGGAGCTAAACCTGTTAAATGAGCGTTTTTTAAACGCTCTCCCCCTTAGTGCTCAAAAAAAATTATTTGTTTTACATTTCGTCCTCAAATAAACGGTTATTGGAAACTTGTTCATCTCCTGTTTTTAACTTCACAAATCTAAACCAGTACATCAACTCTGTAAAACATGATTAATTCCACAGACAATACCAGCGGTGGGACTTCTCCCTCCCCCTCTGTCGATGTAGCTGCTAATTGTACTTGAATTGTTTACTGCTGTATTGTTTTACAAGTGCCTGGAGAAAGATGCTTCATATTCCCACCACCGGCGGAACCATCCCAGGAGCAAATGCTTGGCAGATTTTGGCAGGGATGTACACAGGCTACAACTACAGCTTGTTAGGTAAAAAAAAAAAAAATTACGAAGGTGATGACGCCTTTGTAATTATAGGTGTTACTTGTTATAAAGTCAGAATGTTTTCCAAGCTACTGTAATGCCACACCTCCAGTGTCCCAGGAGCCAGGCCTTGGAGTCCTTTCCGCTTTAGTCACTGGTTTATGAAGCTTTGCAAAGCACATCACCAGGCTGCACGGCAGGTTCCTGGCCCACTTGGCACTCCTGCATAGGTGCAAAGCCCATGTGGGTACTCAGCTGTTATTCTACATTTTACATCAGGCATGAAAAGTTAAGATACACTATGCACTGCCCCAAAAGCTGGTAGGCGTAAAAAGAAATGTACATTGGATTCACAGCCTGGTTTTACGATTGTCTGACTTTGTTTCAAATAAGTTCAAGCAGAAGTAGTCCTGTGAGTACCCTCATACTGCAGCTCATGGCAAAACCCCTTTCTGAGAAGCCAGTGGTTGCTGCTTTCCACATTCCCTTGTTTTGGGTGTGGTCAGGGCAAGTCAGATCAGTCTGGCAACAAGTAACCTTCGAAAAGCTAGAAAATGCAGCTCTGCCCATCACATGGTATACATGCAAGGTAAAAATAACACTGGACATGTCTTTTGCTCAGGTAACTTTAAAAACAGGAAGGGTTGACTTAGCTATGAGGAGGAATTTTAAAAGGTATAAACATCAGATCCTTCATTTGCAAACAGGTTTTCACCCCTCATATGCTTTTGCTCTTATACTTTCCTTACTTCCCTGGCCACAGTGGAAGCCGTGTCCTGGCCTGCGCTGAGAGGACAAGCTGGAGCAGAACTGAGCCTCCGTGTGCCAGGAGGTGCCTGGCAGGATGAGGCTGCCCTGTAGGCACCCCGAGGGCCAGTGCCAGTCTGGCTGTGGCAGAGGAGGCAGCGAGCAGCACAACCTGCTCACTGCTGATTGTAAGGGAGAGAAATGGCTGTTCTGCCCTGTGGCACCACGATCCAGGGAGAGAAGGCTGGAGGCTGGCTTCACACACAGGGCAGTGGGAGCCAGACACAAAATGAATGACATTTTGCTCTATTGTGAGTCCAGAGGAGCTCCACTGCAGAGTTGCTTTGGATTTGCATGGGCAGTGCAGAGACATGAGTTCTAGATTCACCCCAGCCTCCTCTGGGTTCCTCAATGGATGGGAAAGGCTCCCCACATGCGTAGCCACACTAATCCTCTTTACTCCTGGAGGTGTCCCTCCAGCCACTGTTGTACCAGAAGCCACCCAGAGATAACTTTTCTATAGCACATTTCCATTTGTCCTGAGCTGCCAGCCAATACATATTTCCTTTTCCTGTGGGGGCGACGAACAGCCATTTGTCTCAGTTTAACAAGATTACAACTTAAAAATTAAGAGACTTCAGGTGGAAGTGCAGAAAAGGAAAAAGAAACAGCTTTTTATTAACAAAATCTGAATAAACAACAAATGGTGCAACCAAAAACTTTCAGAAGAAACAAAACAAAGTCCCAAATCCCCAGGTGGGGGGGGGAGAATCCCACAGCAACCCGGGAAGGGTGTGGGAGAAAGGCAGGACTATCCTGGCAGTTCAGAAAGCTGCTCAAAGCTACGTGTGCCTGCAGTCAGAAATGAAGGAGTCCCTTTTTCCCACAGGCAGTCTTGAAAGCAGAATACCTCGCTCTGAGATGGGTCAGTGACTCTCTCTCAGTCGTCCTCTGCGAGGTGTCCCACAGGGGAAAAAAACTTCCTCTCAGGAAAAGAGAAAGAGGTGGCCAAAAACCGGGCTCCCACTCTGTCCTGTCCTGGACCACCACCCCAAAAGCCCCTGAACAAAGAACTCCCCAGCAATCCCTGTGGCCACCGTGCTTCCCTGCGAGAAAAAATTCCAACATCTCTTTTCAAACCTATGACATCATCCACCCCTGATTTTTTTCCCATATTAACATACTATATCGGATTCAAACTTTCCAACCATATACATATATACATTACCCTGTTTTACTCAAGGTGTGTAATGAATTTGGAAGGACATCTCTGAAGGTGACATACACTCTTTCGATAAAATATTTAAAGTAAACTGTTCCTGTGGAGCAGCTGTCCCCGTTCTTCAGACTGTTCCTTTCTTCACCGCATTTTTCTGTCTCAACCACCTGTTCCCAGCAAATGGTTAAAACCCCCAAAACAAACCAGGACTTGTGTATTAGCAGACTGCTGTAGGTCAGAGACCTTTGAACACCACTGAGGCTGCTCCTCCCTCCACCCTTCACACTGCTGAAGGTCTTTCCACATCTGTCACTGGATTCTCAGTGAAGGCACTGACATAAATTCATGACTCAAATTATTTTTTAAACAAAGCATGGCAGTAACACCACTATTTGATAAACATCTGCCTGCAGGAGCAGTGGGCACATGGATGCAGTTGGAATGTTCCTGTGTGCCCAGCAGGAAGCACAAGCCCAGGGCTCCCAGCACACAGCAAGGCAGGTGTGTGTAGGCAGGCTGGAGGACAAAAGGAACCTGCTCTGTGAACATGAGATACAATTATTACAAACAACCATAAACCATGGGAAGCTCTTTAGCACACACAGAGGGGGAACACAGGCCAGAGGAAGTGATTCCATCTCCCTCAGTGTTCTGTACCCCAGCTTCATTAACTTTGCTGCTTAGATGAAGCACAGCCAGCAAAATAAACTTGACTGTACCGGGACAGCTGCATAATAACCAACCAATATACTTTTTTCTAGTGCTGCTGCCTCTGTAGCATCTGACACGCATTTTTTGACTTCTGTGAGGTAAAATATTTCAGAGGTGAAATGTTTCCAGGTTACACCACAGCTCTAGAGGTACAGCATGAGCTTGTGTAAAGTTAACTAACATTTGCATAAGGTTGCAGTGGAAAACTGAAGGCTTTCTTCATGTCACAGAAAGATAGCAGGCATATTCCAGTACCTTATTGTTTTAAAACCAAGGAAATGATCCTATCTGGAGGCAAACAGATGCAGCTGCAACACAAAAAGTCCTGGCTGGGGTTGGGAGCACCTGAGCACCACACTGGTGCTACAGCTGGACACAGGGCTTGTCCTAAGAAAGGCAAGGCGCTTATTCTGTGGGATGATGTGCTTATGAACTTGCGCTCTTCATCTTTACACCCAAAACACCCCAAAGCACTGGGAGAGAATTTTGTGTACCAGTGTGCACAACCTCAGTAACAACCTCGGGCGCTCTCACCCGTTAGCCAAACTGCATGAAGGCGTATTGACTTGGCTTTATACTTCTTCCTCTGCACTGGGGCCACTTCTGCTGGCTGTGCTTCCCTTCTGGTGTGACTGGGGACTGAGCACTGCTGATGTCTGTTGGTTTCTCTGCTCCACTGTCTTTCCCTTCTGACTGTAGGTGGTGTTGCCACAGTGCAGTAAGCGTGGGCTAAGGTCCAGCACGTTGCTATGAGCTGTCCATCTCTGGAATTTATGGACCGACGTTCTTTCAGGCACTCAGCAACCTTACAGGGGGATCTGTGTTTGGTCAGGGGAGAGCTTCCAAACAACTGGGGGAGAGTATCCTTCAGCACCTGGCCTATCTCCTCCCGTGCTCACATCCAATCAGAGTGATTTATGTCTATGAAAGGCTGTAGCACAGTGGCAGGTTGTTGGGCAGGTTCCTGGGTAGGTTCCCTAGTGTCTGGGGTAGGTCTTGGGGCAGTTACCAAAGACAACCTCACCCTGTCTCTAAATGCTGGGTGGGCCACACTGAACAAACACAGCAAAAACATCATCAAGAACGGAATATCTTTAACGTCCAGGCAAAAAATCAACCCTTCAGAAGCTGCTGTGGCAGGGCCATATGAGAGGTGGATGAAGGGTTGGGAAAAAGCATTTGCCTGCATTCCTCTCCCAAAATAGGTACCATTATCAATAAAACCTCAAAAATAGGAACCTGGGTTGTGGTAGTAATGCATCCATATTCCAAAAGAGAACTATGGGGCCAGAATTTTTCAGCCACTGGTACCAATTTACAAACTTAATAGCAGCCACAACTATTGCAGCCATGATGTCCATCTTTAAGAAGCGATCCATAAATGGAAAGACCATATACACTGCCAAATGCTAAAAGAAGTTGGACCACATGATGGCTAATGGTGTCTCTATATGCAATACACAGGTCATTAAACAAGAGGGTTTATTCCTTTTCCACCTGTCCTCTAGTCAAGCTCCACATTGGGCGCCAATTAATGTCTTAGTTTAACAAGATTACAATTTAGAAATTAAGAGACTTCAAGTAGAAGTGTGGAAAAGGAAAAAGAAACAGCTTTTTATTAACAAAATCTGAATAAACAACAAATGGTGCAACCAAAAACTTTCAGAAGAAACAAAACAAAGTCCCAAATCCCCAGGTGGGGGGGAGAATCCCACAGCAACCCAGGGAGGGTGTGAGGGAAAGGCAGGACTGTCCTGGCAGTTCAAAAAGCTGCTCACAGCCAAGTGTGCCTGCAGTCAGAAATGAAGGAGTCCCTTTTTCCCCACAGGCAGTCTTGAAAGCAGAATACCTCGCTCTGAGATGGGTCAGTGACTCTCTCTTGGTTGTTCTCTGCAAGGTGTCCCGTGGGGGAAAAAAACTTCCTCTCAGGAAAAGAGAAAGAGGCGGCCAAAAATCAGGCTACCGCTCTGTCCTGTCCCGGACCACCACCCCAAAAGCCCCCAAACAAAGAACTCCCCAGCTATCTTTGTGGCCACTGTGCTTCCCCATGAAACCTCCCCCTCTCCCTGCTCCTGCACTGCCCCACACGTGTGGCCCCAATCCACCCCCATCCTGAAAGAAACAGACAAGGGCAGGGGCAACATTGGGAAAAAATTCCAACATCTCTTTTCAAACCCATGACACCATTGTATTTGCATTGGACTGTTAATCTGCCTGAATTTGGTCGAGATTCTTAAATGAATATTCATGGGAATTAATGTCATTTAATACCTATTGCTCCCTGAATATAATTACGTGCCATACATGAACTGGCAAACACCACAAGATGTCCAATCTTGTTGAGAGTCTATGACCAATTAAATGCCATGAGCTGGACACTTGTGCAGTACTGAAGATGCACAAAGCACTACCAAGATGCAGCCTGACTTCAGAAGAGGGAGCCAATAAAAGAGGGAATATGTACACTGTGGGAAGTAAAAAACACCTTTAGGGATAGAAGAAAGGTATTTTAATATGAGCTCTTCCCCAGGTATTTGCCTACATGTAAACATTTATATTATTTTGCCAAAAAGCTTTATTTCTCCCACTTTATTGCCCACAGAAAAACATCTTTCAGGGCGTCCTATTCCTGGCCTCTTTCAAGACAATAGCATCTCTTGGAAGACCTTCAGCACATCCTACAAATAAGAAATGCCCAAGTCCAATCCTCCTTCTCCCAGCAGTCTGCCTGCCAAGGTTCATGCTGTTCCCTGAATAATAAAGCATAATCAGCTCCGTATTGAAGCAAAACCCATCCCCGGCATCAGTGCTACCAACCCCTGTCGTAACATAACAAGGACTCTTCCCAAAATATTTGGGCTTGCCCTGTCACAGTGAGAGGCGTTCGAGTTCAGCGCTCTGTCAACAATGCCAGGTGTCTCCTGAACCTCCGGCGCCCGAGCCAAGAGGGAGAGCTCAGAAGCACAGGAATAATCATTATTCACATTACTAAAATGTAACGGAATGTTTAAACAGATAACGTAACACAATCCCTCACAGCAGAAAAAAAAGAATACTGTTTATTATTTATCCCAGTCAGATAGAAAATGAACTCAATCTCCTGGAAAGGAAAAGCAAGGCTCCTTTTTTTTTTTTTTTTTTTTTCTTTTCACAACTGACATCCACAAAAAAAAATATTCTATTGTGCCAGCTGTGGCCCTTCAAAGGGGCTGATGTTCACTGGGGCTCTTGATAAAATCAACTGGCAAATTGTGGGGTGAAAAAAGTGACTCAAAGCCAAACACATCTAAGAAGAAAAAAAACCCTGGTGAAATAAAAAATCCAAGAACAATTTCATGTTGAGTCAATCTGAAGATTTCATTTCAATTTTGATTTTTTGGGGGAATAAGAAAAGACACACACCCCCTTGCTTGAAAATAAAATTAAAGGACATTTTGAACACAAAGTAGTTTCAAAATGAAAAATCAAAGTGTTTCATGTCAGAAGTGTCAAAACTAACAGCTTCAGCATTTGTCAGAGCTTTTTTGAGTTTTTATAAATGACAAGTTTGGCATGTGTGCACAGACCGTTTTGGTGCTGCTGAATCTGCATTTTTGCATGCAAAAAAAATTGGTTGGGTGAAATTTTCTGCGGAGAAGCCGTTTGCTGTTCCCTTTGTGCAGAGACCAGCAGTGCTATCCCCGATGGCTGGGCCAGAGCCTCGCTGACACCTCCAGCTCCTCTTTGGCTTATTAATATTTTACTCTTTGGTTTTCAGGACTCTGCAGGCCTGGTCTTTCCCAGAACCAGCTCCCTGGTTAGCGGGAGGAGGTACAAAGGTTAGGAGAGGCTGACTGTGCGTCTCCAGCTTGATGTGCTGCTGTGTGACAGGCGGCCACGGACCTATCCTAAGGTGACATTAGGTAATTTATTAGCTTGGTTCATTACTGCCTTAACAAAGTTACAGGCTAAGCTCTCTTTCATCGGCTCGCTGCCTTCCCAAAGTGGGGGTTTTCCAAAAACATTTTATCCCCAGAAGTTTGGAGATCTTGCAGTCAGGTTTACACCTTTCCTGGCAGGAGGGTGAGGGTGGAAATCGGAGTAGATAGCACCTGAATTAAGGCATTTAGTTTAAAAACTTAAATTACATAAAAATCTTAAATAAATTACATAAAAATCTTAAGTTACATAAATGCTATTGCTATAAAAATGTACCACGAAGCATTTACAATATTAGCAACTGAATACATTCTTGCTAGGAAAGCAGCAGCCACCCAGATTTTGCAGGTCTGCTTCCAGCATAGCTGACTTTGCTGCAGGTTTGGGACAGTGCCTAGTCCCCTGGGAAGGCAGCAGATAAGATCTTCTGCAGATAGCAGACACCTACCTGCCTTTTGCTACCCAATTCCTGTAACGCTTTCTACATCTCTCTGATGACAGCAACACTTCTTGCTGTATCTTGACAACTTCTAATTAACCCAATCTCAGCATCTCTGAAGCTTCCATAGAAAACCAATGTAGTCCTTTAGAGCAAGAGACAAATCCAAAGCACCATCTCCTCCTCTGACCTCCATAGGGGCTACAAAACCCAAGGTTAGTCTGACTGTGCTGAAGGCCAGACCAGCTCCTTCTCTGCCTTCCTGGAAGGCAGTACTGAAAGCCAGCAGAGACAGAAACAGATTTCTAACATCTTGTTGG
Organism: Manacus vitellinus; assembly: GCF_001715985.3. NCBI lineage: Eukaryota > Metazoa > Chordata > Aves > Passeriformes > Pipridae > Manacus > Manacus vitellinus. The sequence continues at coordinate 4,046,242 of NW_021939063.1, read as the reverse complement.
CATTTCTGGGTCTGCTTAAACTCCTGCTGCAGGAGCACATGCAGAAATGTCCGTGAGGACATGCCACACATTCAGCTTCCAATGAGACAAGCAGTACCACATCAGGGAGATGGTGTCCTCACTCCCTGCCCTGCTCTCCCTGCCAAGTTCAGTATTCCCTGGGAAGGAGATGCAATAATTGTGACTTTCCCTGTGAGGGGTTTTCTGTTGATCCTGTCTCAAAAGTGTACTACACTGAACTATTATTTCATCTTAACTTTTTCCACTATTATGACTATTTTTCAATCCAAAAGTCCAACATCAACAAAGATTAAAGCTTTTACTCTAGTTACATATCTATGAAAACAGCAGTCTCCTGTGTTTTGGGAGATAAACACTACCAGATGCTCTAGTAAACATAAGAGAGGGGGGAAAAAGAAAAAAGAGAGTGACCAAGAGAAGGAAAGAGAAGTTAGAAATAGCAGAAGAGGAGGCCAGAAAAGTAAATTCCTGGTGTTTCTTGCTATGTGGCAGTGAAGAGGTTAAACCCCAGAACGCTGCCATCTCTAGACAGAACTGGTTGTTATTGCATTGATAAAACCCCGGGTTGTGTTTTCCTTGTCCATTTTGACCCGTATCTGACGTTAGCATTGCAAATGATGTCTGCTGCCATTCAACTAGTCAGAGTGAGCGGACAGAAACAAGGCAGAGAGCTTACCAAAGACGATACTAATGGAAGGGGTGGGGAAAAGTCTGATTTACATGCAATTAATTATTATTTATGTAAAAACCATATAGTTGTGGTGGTTCTTGACATCATTCAAAGCCTCTTTTCAAAAGAGGAGTCCCCCTGGTTAGTGCACTGATCTTGCCTGTGCTGCGAATATGAACTGTGATTGCTGATGGCAGCCACGTTGGCCCATCGCCACCACTTGTAGGGTTGAAGTCAACTGCCCAAAAGAGCAAAGGAAAAGGATCCTGCCTCCTCCTGACTTTGCATCAACAGGGCCATGGGAAGCTAGCGATTCATTTGGTGGGAAGTCATCAGACCCGAGGCCAACATCGTGCAGAAGATGACAGAGTTGTGCATAACCATTGTGAAGAAGTTTCAGATTAAATAAATGTGTTTTCTTCTGAACTTGTACAATGATTAACTTATTTATTTGATTTCAGCATCTAATCACAAAATAATTACCTAACCCAGCCCCAAGGTATCTTGGCAATGTTGTTCAAGACACACTCCAGCACAGACAAAAGCTCCCGCGGGAAGACATCAATCGTCTTCCCGTACGAATGAAACTGGTCCACAAAAATGAAGGGCACGACTCCACCCCAGCTCTTTCAAAATTCATGTGTCTCAGCCATAGTTCCAGTCCGGCTCCCAGACACATCCCTGCCCACTAGTTTTCACAAGAGCTAGGTCAAACCTCAAGTGCATGGATTACATATGGCAGCATGACCCAATTTATTCGGGCTCCGCTGGACAAAATCTATACAGTGGGAAGTTTATTGACAGTGTCTCACTGGTTCTCTCTAATTTGCCAAAGGAGCTGCTGGGCAGGAAACTCAGTTAACCTCAATCATGGTAAGGACAGATTAAAGGGAGCTAGACTCAAAAACAGGCAGGTCTCAAGCCACCTTCTTAATAAAGAAAAACAAACCACAGCATTAACTGGAGCAATTGGATGGGGTAGGAACTTTGGCTCAAGCCTGGGAGCGGAGGCTGGAGTGGATGGGATGGGCAGTGCTCATTGGAAGGAGGGATGTCACCTGGACAGACAGTCCCACCCACCCACTGAACTCTGTACAGCCAGTGTGCCCCCAGCACACCTTCCCATCCTCCATCTCCCCCACACCCACCTCCAGAGCATTTCTACACACAGCATTGCCTCTGCCAATGCTGTCTGCTCACAGGGGACACGCGGTGATGGTGGTGGCTGCTGAGCTTTGGGAGGACACGCAGGGCAAGTCCAGGTTTTCCTGCCATAGACCAGGTGGACAAAAACAAGAGCACAGCAGGCAGAAACCTACCTGCAAGGTTCCCACCTACCCTTCAGCTTTTAGACCACAGCACAACATTTCATGCTCTCCCTATCATTGCCTCCCTGTCAACTGCTGGGAGCACCAAAGCATAGCTAATCCCACCTGGAAATCTCCCTCTAAACATACAATTTTATCCCAAGCAATCAATTTCCAAACAGCACAAAACAGTATTTCCTTCAACCCTTGCACACCCCAGCTGTGATAGGATTTTCATCCTGGGTGAAATGGTTTGTCCAGCCTTGCCCAGTTTGTGAACGAGCTCTTATGCCAGTCAGGGACATGATATCCCAGTTGGAAGAAAAAAGGAAAAAAAAAGGGGGGGGGAAATAATTTTTCCTAACAGAGAATAATCTTCTCTTTTGCATTATTTGTTTTGTTAAAAGCTTCTGTCATCAGCTTGAGACCAAGCAAACTCAGCTCACTCAGAGCATGCTTGGTATGAAGAAATATTTTCATTTCTTGGAGCAGGTTCCAAGATATTCAGCTTAGCTTGCCTTGCCTCCACTCCATTTCAGGTTTTAAATATTTTGCATTTTGGTTTTGGTATTTTTTGCCTACATCATAATCAACACATTCATTTCTAGTTTTATTTTGAGGAGGGTTTTTTGTGGGTTTTTTTGTCACCTTTACCACAGGGATAAATAGACCCATATCTCTATATTCCAACCTTCAAACTTTGTAAAAGTGAATAAGGAGAGACTGTTTTTCCTAGTGAAATTAGCACAACCCTAGGGCAGAAACATTTTCACAGCTACCAAAAGCTCTTTATCTGGTTGGCCTAGAGACCAGATGTTTTCCTACAAATTCTTTGGCTCTCGTTGGTTCACAACTGCTCTCTGCCATCTTTGCACATTAAATGTCTGCTCTGGGTTTTTTTCAGAGAGAAGAAATTATATAAATGGGAAACTTCACACCCAAGAACATTGTGGCTGTTTGTTCCTACCCAGGGTGATTCTCTGGCCAACACATTACAGCTTCCACCCCGATACTGTGTGAGTTGGAGGCACATTTCCATCAACCCTCTAACATGCTTAATCACAGCAAATAATTTGTTTATGAAGTTCAGTTCTACTAAGCCCAACCTGGAAGCAGGTACTCATCCTCCCAGGTACAAGCACTTCTGCTGTAATTTCTTTTAAAGTCAAAGCTGATCTTTATCTACAAAAGGCCGGAGCAATAAGTATTTAGTGTGTTTAGAAAACACATCTCTTTCACCACACCTGCAGCCTGCCTGCCAGCTTTCAGCCATGTGGACTCTCCACTGCTCTGGGAGACTCCAGTGCAGTAAACAAAGTAGATTTCCCTGGCTTCCCATTGTTCCAGGTACCTCTCCCAAATGATTTTACATGCTCATGCCCTAAAGGTCTTCTGCAGGTCCTGTTTCCACAGCATTTCCAAGGGCTTGGATTGGGTGGTGGGAGGTGATGGTGGTTGGGTTTTCTTCCACTTCTCCAGTTCCTCTAGGTTGTTCTATTAATGACTTTACAAGAGAGACTGAAGAACCTTCACTGTTGAACAAGAGCAGGAACCATTTCAGGAGTTAGTCCTAAGACTCTTTCTTTCCCCCACCCTTGATGTAAAAGACAAGTGAAATCCCATCCTTTTTGGGCTTCTGGTGAAAATTTGTTACAGCACCCAAACCTGCAGCTGTCTCCTATAAGCTGCTTCTACCTAACTCAAGATAATGTCCCATAAGCCTCTCCCCTGGCATTGCTGGTGTTCATGTGGGTCATAACAATGCCAGCGCCACTGAACAAACAAACTTCAAAGGAAAAAGGAATGCCAGAGCCAGGGAGACACGCCTGGGGGCGAGAGAACTGGGATAATAAAACTCACGGCATCACCCTGGTGCCAACAACACAGTACTTTTTGTGCCTCTCATTCCTGCAGTTTCTTGGAATGATTTGCTAAGAACACCATTTCATTTTGGAGATGAAAGGAACAAACAGGCAAGGGTTAAGCCGGAGCCACCATCCCCCCACCCCAGCCTATTCACAGCAGAAGGAAATCTGTCTCTCTCCCACCCCTCAGCATCCTGTCTCTGCTGCCTTGGAAAACACACAAATCCCTTACAGCTTCCTGAGGGGCAGAGACCTCAGCCTGCTCCCAGCTGCCCTCCGCCCCAGTGCACCCTGCAGCATCCTGGTTTCCCCATGAGCGCCCTTCCCGGGGGGCTCATGCCACAGCAGCTCCTTCCCTCCCTCCTGGCCTGGCCAGAGGAGCTGCTCCAGTGGCACCATCTCCTGGGTTTTGTCCCAGCAGATGCTCAAACTTGGCCTTGGGTACAGTGGGTACCCCACAGCTACCATAGCTCTTCCTTCATGAGGGACTGAATTACTGCCAAGTGCCTGTTTCTCCCCCTTACCCGCCTTTACCAGGTCTACCCCAATGGTTTATTTTCCCTTTTCTTTCTACAGTTGTTGGGGACAGCCAGAAGGGACTTGAAACTGCTCCCTCAAAATCATCCCAAGCTCATCCAATGTATTCCCCACTGGGCACCCAAGAGTTTCCCCATCCCAACTGATGCCTACCATGTGGTTCCAAGGAGCCACAACATGTTCATAGCAATCTAGAGACGAGGAACCCACAGGCAGGTTTGTGTTAAACCAAGTCATGCAAGCCTTGGGAAGTCCCTCAGAGGTCACACAGTGTTACTGCTTTCCCTACATGGCCCTTGAGTGTTGCAGAGCAGCCCTGCCCCTGCTGAGCAGAAAGGTCGGCTCCAGAGCCACAAGTCCTCACCAACAGGCTCAGAGAACGGAGCAGCCATCCAGCTACCCCTTCAGATACAGGGGATGGGTTTTAGGAGAAGCCAGCCCTGGGCACCTGAGGAGGCTCAGCATCACACAGAGCACCCAGAAGGCATCCCACCAACTATAACCACACGGCACTGCACAGCTGGGAGGTGCTCAGTATCCTCACAGCAGCATCACCTCAGCTGTGTCCATGCCAATAAGCGCAGTTTGAAACATGAAACGGCCTTCTGTGCTGCTTTCTGTCCGTGAGCTGGAGCATGTTGGTGTCAGCTCTAGGGCCTCTGACCCACATGTTGTGTGTTACTCACAGAGGTATGCCCTGAGAACACTTCCAAAGCGCAGGTACAGCACACTCTGCATCCTCATGGGGAATCTGTGCAACCTAACTAGGCCACTGGGAATTCACACCCTGGCTCTCTGTGCTGGAACTCGCCTGTGGAGAAATGGCTTCTTCCAGCACTCCTGGTCACGGGGAAGCGGCACGGAGAACTACAGCATTGCCAAATCTAAACATTGAAAATCATGAGTCATAGTTTCCGAAAATTATCTAGCTGGTATTTAAAAAGAAAAAATTAATGAACTCCATTTTTCATCTCTCAGATGACACCCAAAAGTTTCTCCACAGTTCTCAGTGCTAAAAACTCAAGGGAAAACAAACACATGACAGAAAGCAGGAGCAGAGATTTTCATGCATTCTCATGATTCCAGAAGCTGAAGTTTTAAGGAAATAGAAATAAACAAAAAAAGGCTCATGATATAAAGATTATAATTTGGCTAGCAGCAGAAGTAAAACCTCATGGTTTATGTGACAAACCTCAACTGAGTAACTCAGCTCAAAAACTTGGAAAAAGAAGGTGAAACATTCCAGCATCATTTTGGCTGCCAAAATAACAGAAACAATTGTGCAAAATTTCAACACAAGAAAAAAAAAGATCAGTGAGATTTGTTCCACTTTCATGAACTCAAAGACAAACAGATGTTGACAAAAAGACGTTGCAAATAGTTCTTGTTGTTGTTCAGCTGAGCCTGACTCGCTGTGATGCGACTGCATCTCTCGTTCATTAAGTCATCCCACTTCACTCTCACTCCTCACCAGTGGCTCCTCAGCCAGTGCCTCTGCACCCTCCATTTCTTTTGCATCTTTTACCAGTACTACGAGTTTAATTTCAGTCTCTTGTACACCACATTAACAGTCATAATTAATTATTCTCATTTCTTCTGCAAGAAGTACCTGTACTGGGTACTTCCCCAAGAGAAAGAAGCACAGATCCTGTTTCAGACACATGAAAAATCCCATTCCTCGGTAACATCTGCACTTTTTAATATGATTCTACAATTTGGGCTAAAAGTACCAAAGGGCTCACTGGCTCTCATGTGCTACCTTCTGTCCTCCTTCAGCACTGAAACAACTCTTAATTTTATTTACTCTACATTAGAGTTGTAGGACCCAACACAAATGATACCAAGATCCAAGAGGTGCTCTCTTGGGAAAAGCCCTCCGAAATGGATCCCATGTCCAAATTGAAGATGACACCAACACTGGTTTCATTTCAAGGCCATCCAGATGTTCAGTAAAGTGATTAGGAAGTGATGTGTATCAAATATAAGATACTCTGCATTGAACTAATGCATTTATTTGCTCTGAATGGTTTTTCAGTTCAGGGCAGCACTTTGCCTGTCACAAGTAAAGTGCTTTGACAGAACACATGGACATTTCTGCTGCTTAAACTGAGCCAGCAAACAGAATGGCCAGCAATTCCCAAGTCTCAAAAGAGTCCAAAGAAGTACTGTCACACTGATATATTTATTTCCTGGTCAACTAAATGCATGAGTTCAGGTCCCATTTTTCAGCATCCTTCATGTCCACAGCCATTTGAAAGGAAGCAAATAAACATAACAACATTATCATAGGGTCATTGAGTTTTCAGCCTCTTACTGGCTACCAGGTGTCCAGAATATCGCTAAAATCAGGTCGTATGACCCTTTGCTTAGAAGAACAAAGGCCAAGAGCTTGTCCCAGATATAGGTGGTACAGCACCTTTGCCCAGACAGGTTTGTTTCAGTGCTGTTCCCAAACCAGATGTCCATGCTTGTGGCACCAGGCTCTGGTGCATAACCTGGCTCCAGCTGTGTAACTGGGAAAAGGTAGGCAAAACCTGCCCAGGGCTAGCAAAAGGTGGTAAAGCCTTGTCTCAAAGGTGCAAGCACCTTCTACCTCTCCCATAGGGACCTACTGGGGATTTATCATTCCCTTCAAAGAGGAAGAATGAGGATGAAGTACAGCTGAGAACATGAAATTGGTGGGTCCCCTGTTTCACTGCCGTATTTAGCAATCCAAGAGAATAAGTAGCCCCCTTCTTCCTACTTATCAGAGAAATGCTCAGTGGATATGTTGACTATTCCCCTGTTTGCCACTGTTTTCTAGGGAGAATTACAGCAACAAAATCCCCAGGCAATCACTAAATCCAGAGGCATCACATCCTCTGCTAATGGAAAACACTAACTCCATCCAGCTCAGAAAAGGCACCAGCCACCCCATCCCATCCAAATGCAGCATCCACAGACACGAGCAGGATCTCCCCTGTCAGGGTCCCTTTTGACTCTGAGCCTATGTTTCTTTTTCTCAATCAGATTTCTCCTTGTACCTTCTGCTTGTGAACAGGGGAGGACTCACAGGCACATGGGGAAAAAAATCCAGATAAGAGAATGCAGCTGGGTTGTAATTTGTAGTTTCACAGTCCTCGGTGGATAAGCCCCAACACAATACATCCATTTGCCTGCAAATTCCGAATTGTGTTAAACCCACAGTAGTTCTAATGTAACAATATCTTCATGCTGAGCAACTTGAAGACTGCTGAGAAATACAGCACTTAAAGAGAACAAAAAGCAAATTCCCAGCAGCACCTTCCCACCCCCATGTTTTTATTGAGTTTTAGTAGAAAAGAATTCAAAAATACAGAGGGCCTGCAGACCAGATTAGGCATTGTCTGCATTAATTTGGGGTTTACATTACTTTCAGCTGATACTCTGATGAAAAATTAACCCAGCATTCCTCCATGGCTTGGGATTTCATGAACAAGTTTTGCAGACACATCTCTGCTCCCTGTGGCTGGTGTTCCCAACAAATTCCACTTACATGGGCACATGGGAAAAGGAGTGTATATTTGTTTGCAAGGCAGTCACACAGATGAAAAAGAAACATGTAGAACATCAGCTCTGACACAAGAGCTCTGGAAGGGGTTGTGGTAATGTGACTTTTCACCAGCTTTAGCGACAGAAGAATCTGGCCACCAAGATTTGTATGGTCTATTGCCATACAAATATCAGAAACTGATTTAAGTGGCATTGAGATTTTTCATTAGCGCCTGAAGGAGCTGGAACTCACATCTTCCTGCACATGAGGAGGTGTGGGGCTCCTCAGTCTTAGGTGATCTTGCAGGTTTTTATCTTAAGCCCATCCCTTAAGGCAAAATTAAAAGTTTTTTAAGGTTATAAAGGTGTTATGCTCCCAGCTGAGCTTATCCCATTATGAGATCTTAATTCTCAAAATATATAACAACTTCATAGTTGTCATTTTATTAAGATATAGAGGATGCAAACCAGAGAACTGCATTCATAAGATTTGTCAGTGTAACATATTTACATTTCCTGGCTTATTTCTGATGGAAACTAAGTTTTTAGCAGCCACCCGTAAATTCAAACACCCAAGGTCCTCCCTCTCACCAGAGGTTACTAACTTGAGCCACTTCTCCCAAGAACATCCAGGACCAGAAAACTCTCACCATAAGGGGCACTAATAAGCAAAAGCTCCATCTGTGACTGAGCAGGAGGAAACATGACTGTGGGAGGATAACAGGGCATCAACACACCCCAGCTGAACAGAGCACATGCTGAGCACTCCATCCAGACACCTTCAGCAGCAATCCAACATGCTTCACCATCCTGGAAAGACAGGCTCCTGCAACACCACCAAAGTGCTTCCACCTTCCAGGGAAAGGCTGGTGGCCTTTTTCAGTAGCAGCACGTCCAACTCCTGGGAAGTACCACCACAAAACTCACTAAGTCCCATTACTAACACTTGTAGCTTCCCAAGGCACAAAAATCACTCCTGACTCCACCAAAACCACTCCTCTCTCTCAGTTTTTCACTGCACCCCCCTCCCAGCAGCCCGTAAGCCCCCCAAGCAGAGCCCAAGAACACCTACCTTCCCACAGCAACACATGGTCTTCCTTCTCCCTGTGGCTTCATTCCAACCAGCCTTGATCCATGGCTGGCAGAGAGCTGAAAGGCATGGGAGCCCCTTCTCAGGGGCCATATTTCCCTTCTCCTTTCCAAACCACCTCCCCAAAGGAGAACTTACCTTCCTTGTGGGCTCTTGTAGCCTGAGGGAGCTCTGGGAAAACAGCTTGTGCAGATGGAGCAGGTCAGGCCCATTCCCTCACTGTCTACTCACAGGTGTAGGCGTTTTCCTCTCCTGAGCAGGAACTGGAGGTTGCAAAAACACAGTGTGAAGCATCTCCCTGCTCTGCTCCCTCAGGTGGGATGGCAGGCAGGAACACGGGGACCTCAGCTCCAGAATTTCTTGTCTGGATATCCTCCACTTAAAGGATTTAGACCCTCTAAGTTAAAGGAGTTTACATGAGACAGGGTGGCAAATTTGGGATTAAAGCACATCAAACATTAGGTTTTAAAAAAATACAGTAAAAAACAACATCAGTTGGAAGTGATTGGCAAGAATTAACATGGGCATTCTCACTGGAGCAAGGTCTAGAAGCTGTAGCAGACAAATACAAGCATTTCCATCACGCATTGCTTTATATACACCCTGCAAAGGCAAATCACTGGGTGGGAAATGGAAATCATGAAGGAAAAATATACATGTTTCTGATTATTCTATCCCTAATGTTGTGTTCTGTCATTATGGCAGATTGCTTAATTGTGCTGCTGATTACTTTTCCTGAATTCTTCCTACAGCTGTAGTTTTTGCAGCGCCGTGGAAACACTAATTAGCAGGAGGAATGTTGCCTTACAGTTCTTTACAATATATACATGTTAAAAAAAGAGAATTCCTCAGCATTTACTTACTTAGTCCTCCTCTGTTGTTTATTTAACCCATCTCACTCCTTGTTGATCTGTCCCTGCTGCACACCGTGCCTGGGAAAGGTGCAGAGGTCACAGCCAGACACGTCTCGCTGTAGGCTGAAGGCAGCTGTAATCCCAGGCAGCAGCAGCTCAGCTCAGTCCTTCCCACCCCACAAAACTCACCTTGTCCAGCAATCCAAGTGTGCATTCACTGTGGGATGGGTTAGTCTTTTGCTACCAGGAATTATCTCTATACTTTGCAATATGCAAAATAAGCTGCCGGTATAGGAACATCTGCACGATGCTGTAATCTTACTGCATGTTTAGACTCCACATCCTTAATGATCCATCACAGGGCTGATTGGAGGTTGTTTAACTCTTGTTTCACTGTGACGTGTTTGCCCTGCTTGTCCTGCCATATATTCCTGCAGTATATCCACTCGCTGAGGAGAAATGCTTATTATTTTTTGGAAATTACTGCTGTGACATTGGGATTTTTTATTCTTTTGTCCTTAAGTGCTAACTTCCAGTTCAGCCAACCTTCCTCTTCCTCCTTGTCGTGCTCTCTCCAGCAGATGCAATGGGAATAGAGAAGCTGCTCACTAGAAGCGTGTGTGGAGCCCTCACATAAGTTATTTTAAGAGGGGTCGGAGGGGATCCCAGTCTGACAGTTCCATAAACCCACCAGTATGGGATTGTTGGGATTAACAGCAAAATCTGAGGGGGAGTAAGCAGCACATGGCTGCTGTTTGTAAGCTTTGCCTCTCTCTGAAGTTACTGATGCATTGACCCCATCTAGCACAGCACTTTTTCTGTTTCTCTTGCACATTTAACCGTGGTCTGAGCCAGCACCTCAACTGTAACCCCAGGGCCAGCCAGCTCTGTGTAATCAGCATTTTAAGCCTCCAGCAGAGGAGGTTTTGCTCTGGATGCTTGAGACTACAGCTATTCCGTCAGCTCAGTTTGGGTTTGACTCTCTGGGAGCTCGCACAGCCCACGCACCACAGCACGGCCACCCTGCTTCCCAGGAAAGGAAACTTGGGTGGGATGAGAAACCTCTTCAGGCGCCCCAGGGGCCCGTGGCGTGGCTGACTCATGAGCGATGCCCACGGGGCTGCCACCGGCGCTGAGATTTCGGTGGCTTCAGCGAGTTCCCCACTCAGCCCTGCCCACGGCCCATGACACGAGCGATGGGTGTTCCGGTTCACCAGCAGCACCAAAGTCAAGACAAAGCAAACCAAAAGCAGGTTGGGCTGAGCAGTTTAAGAGCTCAAAACCCAAGGCGAGGAACATCTCGGCTCAGCTGAGCAGCGGCGGTGGGTGAGAAGTGCCCAAAACTCACCGAAATAGGGTTTGACCACCTGAAAGCTGAGAAGGAAATAAATGAGAAATCTGGGTAAAGCCAAGGGCAGCTCATTAAGTCTCATTTGTAAACAAGAAGCCAGCTTTGGGGCTTAGAGGACATGCTCAAGGAACAGAGGCTACACACCAACGCAGATCCATCGGAGCGGCCTCCATGCTTTATGCACATTCACAAAATCCATTGGCTTCTTCTGGCATGTATTTTCCCATCAATATATTGCTCCTGAAACTAAAATGACTTGAACAAACAGTGCTGTGCACCAGGACAAGGACTTGAGGATGCATCACACTGACTGAAGCTGGCTGTACTGCTGGGATGGGCTGTAGGCAGAATCCCTGGCACCTCCTGGGCTTCCTGCACACCCTTCAAAGGACCAGACACCACGTGCATGGCCAGCCCCGTGGTGCTGGAGGCACTGGGCTTGCTTTGAGCCTGCAGTGGAAGGCTCAAAGTGCATGCTTAGCAGGCGAGGTCAGCGTCTCTGGACATTTGGCAGCTCCCAACAGGCTGCCAGACATTGGGAAATCTGAGACAAACACACAAAAGCCTCCAAATGGGCCCGTACACAATGGTCAGGTGGGAAATGCCTGGGGAAACAAGCATCTATGGTAACCTGGCACTCTACAGTCTGCTTTGCTTTAGCCATGATTGGAATGCAACCAGTTCTGGGTTTTGTGGAGTCAGGAGTGGGACCTTCATCCCTCTACTCACTCCACAGTCAGGTTCAGTAAGGTATTTAGACACTGGAATCTCATTGAACAACTAAATCCCATTCATTTCACTGGACCTCTGCTCACAGGGAGAAGTCCCTACCCAAGAGAGCTTGCCAGTGAGGAGCAGAAATGTCATGTAGAACAGATTGTTAAAAACCAATAGCAGACACATCCTCCAGAAGAAAAGCCATTTTATCTGGCTGTTTCCAGTAAGTACAGGAAGAGGTTTCATGGTCACCATAAGTATTAGGATTGAATAATGTTTGGCTATATTAATCTGAAGTGCACAGCAGGGAATAAGGTAATTTTTCCATCCTTCTGATTATATGTAAAATTTTTATATGAGCTTTTTGTGGATTTGATTGCAGCAACTTGGGATGTTTCCCAGTTTGCTCCTCTCCCAGGACACTTTTTCTGGATCAGCTGCTAGCAAGCCCTAGTAGAACACATGCTATAAAATATTTGTTGCTTTAACATTTCAAACAACCTAGAGAGAGGAGGTTATACACTCCTGGCCCATGTGCAGTGCCTTTGCTGTCTCGGAGGCCCTCTGTTAATATCTGCTACAGCCAAGCACCAAGGAGTGGGATGGTCCCACAGCACCATGTGGGCTCACAGTGACTCACCTGCAAACAGAAATCCATGCTTTCCTGCCCCAGCATGCCTGGTGACACCTTTCAGTTTGGTTAATCCAGGACATGTTGGCTAAGAATGTCCTCACCCACCCTCTAAGTGGCAGTGCACATAAGTCACTTTGTTACTTAAAGTCTGTATTTCTTTGTTAAAGGAGATGCTGCAAAGTGCTTGCAAATACTGTTGGCTGCTGTGAACTGTGGTGCCCAAATCAATGAGGGACATGACAGTCAATTACCCTTCCACTTTCTGTTTGTCCCCAGCAATCAACCTGATCGATACCTTCAATCTCAATTGATGGGAGATATCAAATCTGAAATAGGACGTTCCATTGTTCTGGAAGTACTGTCACACTGTGTGCAGGCGGCCACCGTATTTATTTAACCACTCATTTCACTTCCACCTGCTCCAATCCAGCGGGGTGATGTGCTCTCCAAACGCATCACATTCATCCTTCTGGCACAAGTGCCTGGCCACCATCATCAATGGGGACAGCAGGACCACAGCTCATTGCCCTGGGGCATCTTCACTGCAGAATTAGCTACCTGAGAGTGGCTGTGGTAGAAAATATGGATAAAAAGTTTAGGCCACTGCAGCAGGGCAAAAGGAGGAAAATCAGGAGGGAAACTCAGGTGCTGAAGCAAGGAAGATGTTTCCCAAGGTGCTGCTCTGCAGCAGCACTGTGAGAGTGGATCAGCCCCAGCCTTGCTCTTGTCCCAGGTGGCATCTCCATCCATTGCCACCCCTCATGTCACCCAGTCACTGTTCAAGCAGTGACAGTCTCTCGATGTGCACTCACTGGCAGAGCACTTGGCTTTGTGGGAGGGAGGGTGGCGAGGAGCAGGAGGTTGTGCCTGTCTTTGTTACAGGAGACTTAGCAAAGCTTCCAAATATTTGAAGAAGAGCCGTGCCAGGAGCTCTTTCAGAGTTTCCTTCAAAGATGCCAGTTTGAACAGGCTTTTGTAATTGAGAAGGATGATTTGCATTTGTAATGGTTTAAACACAAACCCATACACACCGGCTGGGTGCAATGCAGCAAGGACAGGGCTGACTGGGATGGAAGCAGTCTGGAGCAGGGAAGAGCTTCCCTGTACTCCTGCCCTCCCACCCAAAAGCCTTGTGGGCTTTTTTTGGTGCCCCCCACACATCCCTGCAATCACAGGTTGCATGACATCTCCCTGCCATTGGCACCTTAAGGGTGCCCAGGCCCCCCACCATGACAGACGTATCCTCTTGGTGGCCCTTCAACACCTGTCCTTTGAACAGCAGGATAAGCTCCTCAATGGAATGACTACAGTGGCCAAAAATGGCCATGCCAACTTCTGGAGCTCTGCTGCCAGGTACCTGTGGGCAGCTCAGCTGTGAAGCCAGAGGTCTCTTGCCTGCAGCAATTGCTACCCAAAGGTGAATCCCAACTCCATGACTTACCACCACAGTGCTTCCAGCTCCTGCAGGCTTCCCTGCAGGGAACTGGCTCCTTAAAGCACATGTCCTGGGGTCAGACAGCCAAGGCTCTTGGCTTCACCTTAAAAATACTCAAGGAGGTGGTGAAAATAGGAGGAGTACTTGCTGCATCCTTGGAATCATGAAGAAAAAGCTGGAAGACTTGTACTCAGGAGCTCAAGATGTAGACAGCAAAAAAACTGCTCTCTCAAAAATGATTTACTATTGGTTGGCTGTAACAGGTCTGAGCTGTGGGTCCCCTCACCCTCAGTGACACCCTCAGCTCCCTGCAGCATCGGGCAGCCCCAGCAGACCCTTCAGGGTGCACTGCACAAGCAAACACCGCAAGCCCAGGCCAGGACCATGGCTGGAGGCTTGGATGGAAAGGAGGGGAGAAATAGCTAATCCATTCATCAGAGCACTGCACAGCTCCAGCATATCCCAGGAGGGACTGGGCTGGATGATGCTGCTCACAGCCATGCAAGTAGGAGGTACTCCTGATGCACACCTTTGGCTTCTCTCATCCTGCTCCTTATTATCCCTGAATACAAACATCCAAGGCAACCAACCTTAAAGGTGAATTCAGACATCCCAGAGTGTTCCCTCAGCCCTCGCAGCCCCAGGTTGGTTCTTGAAGCATCCTGCACACCATTTTTAGAGGACAATCGAGTGAAATAGATCCTGATGAGCCGGCCGTGAGTAACGATGTTCCGATGTCCAACGTGCAACAGAGGCAGGAAAGCAGCTGAAAGATAATGGAGATAAAGCATTATTCCTAGGATTGCCTTATGGCCAGGAGCCAAGGCATTCCCCTTTTTTAATACACAATCCTTGTCATAAGATTGAATATCCATTTGGGGGCAGAATTTCCCTACTTTCCTCTGCACACTCCCCTCTGAAAGCGTTGTAATGCTTTACTTATTGGCATCTTATTTTGATGAATAGGCTGCAATTGGTGCAAAAATCTCCTGAATGGCTTTAGGAGGCTCAGACGTGATCGTTGGCCCATTTGCACTAAGTATCATCACTCAAAGTCTGTATTACTTACAGGATGCTTAAGCCAGCATATTTTCCTAACAGGCACAGTCCTCTGAGGGTATAGCTAAGTGTGCTGGGGACTTCTTTGAAGTAGCATAAACAGTAGTTACTCCCCAAAGACCCATTCAGAAAAACACCCTTAAAAACTAAGTTTTGTGCCTTTGGAGAAAAAAAAGCCCAACTCTAACATACTGCATAGGGAGCAATGCTGGGAGAAGCCTGCTGGGCTCAGAGTGGCATGGAAAGGAGAGATGTCCTGTCTCTGCTCTTTGGCTACAGTGAAATGCAGGTATTGGTGGGGAGTAAAAGAAAGGGAAGGAAAAGGGACTTTGGAGAAATGTGGGTCAAGTACAAGAGGCTGCTTTTGTTTGTTGTATTTTATGTAACGGGCAGGGATAACCCAGGTCACAGTGCCTGGGAAAAGCAGACCTCAATCAATCAGCGGTGGCAGCAGCGAAGTCTCTGAGCTCAGGTGCGTTTCTGCAACCTCTTACAGCCATGAAATAGCTTCTCTGCTGACAAGCTGGCCCCAGTACCAGACTACTCCTTACCAAAGCACTTTTCCTCTCTGGAGCCCAGGGAACGCAGGTCCTTAGGGTGGTTTGTGTGAGCACCCCTTGGCAGATGTTTTGGGGTGGCACAGCCATGCTGTATGAGGTTCAGGGACACCTGTGCTGGGCAGCACAGAGGGTAATTAACACCAGCAGCTAACCCAGTTATGAAGCCCTCCTCGTGCTGTGTGGCAGGAAAAGGGCAGCACTACCCCCAGCACACTCACCTGTATGGGTTTTGCTGGTTTCTTCCAGTACTGTAGGAGACTCATCCCACTCTTACCTTCTGAGTGCAGAGATGCATTTGATATGCTGCTGTTTACTTTCCAAGAGTCTGTCTTAACATCAAAACCAGCTCATTTCTAGGTGAGGAGAAAAGAGGGAAAGGCAGCTATTCCATTTAGCTCAAGAGAGGGGAGAAGCCACTTGCAGCATATAGAAGTTCCCTCCGTGGTTTAGTACTTCTAATTACAATTAATTAGAAGTTGTAGTGTGCTCTACCCCACCCTTTCTGCCTCTCTTTGTGCAAAATGGTTGGCAAGAGTTTTTTTCAGGAGTGTTTTATTTACAGTGTCAGAGATGTCACCAACACAACAGTGTTAGCTGGCACTTTGTGTGGGATGTGCTGCTTTGCCCCACTGTGGACATAAAGTGCTTTTTCTATGTTGTACCATCCCCAAGGAGCAACACCAGGGCGGCACTGCCAGCTCCACTCCAGCTGCAAATCTGCCCAGCCATATCAGCTTCTCCCTGTTCCTACAACTTGCTTTAAACTTTGTGTGCTCAAAGAAAGTTATACCCTGACTATTTTTAACTTGCAGTTATGTTCAGAAATGCCCCAGAAATCAAAGACTTTGTGAATTTTTCATCAACAGTTGAAGAAAATCTGTTTCCTTAGTGCTCTTCATAATTTAGCCACCCTCCCCTCTTATTTGCACTGTTTATACATGAATTCCTACAGCATTATGTGTTTTGTGTAAGCAGGAAAAGTCCAGTCCAGACACGGTTCCATGACAGATCCCCCTGACTAATAGCAGAATTATCCTTACATAAGTCCTTTCTCTTCCTTGGCATTTTTTCTCTCTCCAGGAGGGTGCTTCCCCTCACACCATGCGGGATGGAGCGGCTCAGCTCCATGCCTGATGTCGCAGTGCCATCTCATGGCAGCTCCAGTGCCAGCCTTTCACAGGAGATCCACTTGCTTTCAACTCTTAGCAGGTGTTTCCTTGTTGAGCTGTTGAGGTTTTAAATTTATAAACTCTTAAAAAAACCCCAAAACATTAAATAAGAGTTTTTGGTAGTTGAAAACTATGTCCAAAACTTAAGAGGCTTCAAAAAAAGTTCTGAGATGAGCACAAGCAGCAGACATAACTTATTTTCTTAGAAGATGATCAGCTTTCCAGCCCAGCCTGCTGCCATATAAACAGTAACACTACACAAACATGTGTCTGCCATATTCCAGACCATCCCTAATGGCTCCTTCATTTCAACAAAGAGAAAAGAGAAGACAAAAACATACTCAAGTCTGGAAGCCATTGCAGGCTTTGAACAGTAAAACTCCTGCAACTGTTGAACTTCCACTCCCACCTCCTCATGGCTCTCAGAAGCTTCCAGCAGTAAATGCCCATGGGGGTTCCAAACACCAGGAGCTCCATCCTGCTCCATCCAGCATCTGTGGGTGCACAGCAGGAGCACCTCCATAAAGGCAGCAGAGGAGAAGCAGAGTGAGCACACACTGAAATTTGAGTCTGTGCCCAGTCTTGTGGTGTTCCAATGAGCTGGGAGGAGTGTTGAGGAAGCCACGCTTTCTACAGACCTTTTCTTCAAGGCTGCAGCTCATCCTGTGCTCACAGGAGGATCAGCAGGAGGCCTAATCCCAAAGACTAAGGTCTGGATGCCAGCAGTGGAGGGAAGCTTTCTCCCCCTCAGAGCAGCAGCGCACACAGCACTGGTGTGGAGGGGTATCCTGCTCCAGCAGGGAAAACCCAGGGAAATTAGATGTTGTTTCCAACCAGCTCAGGACCCTATTGGCAGAGGTCCAGTGCCAGGGTGGGAGATAAGCTGTCAGGACATGGAGGGTCTGCTGCCCCCCAATACCAGAGCCAGCTCAACAGGTCCCTCTTTGGGAAAACCCAGGGTCTATATCTGATAAAAACAATCTGGGAAAATATTAGAAAAAAAGGAGGTGCAGCACCTGCCCTGCTCTTGGAGCTCCCTGGCAGGTACTTCCCCTGGCTCAGGCTCAGCCCCCTCTGCTGCATCCATGCCTCTGGTTTGACTTTGACTCTCTCAAGACTGTGGGTCTGGTAGGATTGGGATCTCCAAAGAAAGCTGAGAGGTTTACCCAGAGCGTGGCAGGGTGACGTGACCACCAGCAGAGTTTGTTTTATGTGAAGACAGTACCTGCCTCTTGCAGACTTCAGGCTTACTCAAGAATTGTGTGAAGGAGGGAGAGGTGCTCAGGGAACACAGACTGTGAGCGGCTAGAAAAGGTGAAAAAGGAGCAGGAAGGATGAAGGTGAAGGCAATGAGAATACTCACATCACTTTTGTCATTGGCTTGACTCCAGAGGGAGGATTGTCTCTGGAAACATGGAGAGGGGCTGCCTGGGCTCCTATGGTTGGGTGTCCTGTGGGAAAAAAATTCCAGGAAAGTCATCTGGTGACTCCTCACCACACAACAAGAGCAAGAGGGTGGTGGATCTGAGACACAAAGCCAGAAAAGTGGTGCTGCCACTGCTGCAGAGTGTAGATGTAGAGAACGACTCATAAGGTGGCTGGGAAATACCGAATGCAAACAGAACAAAAAGTCCCCCCCAAATTATCCCAAAGAAAAAAAAAAGCCATCAAGCTTTCTGTGCAGACCATGCCTGTGCCACACACTGCAGGATCATTTCCCAGGATCATTTTGAAAGGTTGCTAAGAGCCAGCAGTGCTAATGCATTTGGGTCAGGATTTTCCTACTCTGAACCCACTGTTTCATGACCAAAAAACACTCAGGAAAAATCCCTTCTACCTTTGTTTGGATTTACTATATGATCCACCCCATGCCTCTGACAGCTGCAGGGGGAGGCAGGGGTGCAGGGTGCCAGGATGGGTGCTTCTCTGGTGTGATGGGAGGTCATGGAATATGGTTATAAGCCCAGGAAGGGCACAGCATGGCACAGAACTACATGTACCATCCATCACTTGCTGACTGTGTTGTTTTCTCTTTGCACACTTGTATGGAAATGTAACTCCAAAACGTTCCTCTGAACAGTTCCCTTATGTGCAAATATAGCTTTAAATGACTTCTCTAGGAAAGAATCCTCACTATTTTATACAAATTGTCTTGCATGTTTATTACACAGAATCGTGATCCAAAAAGAAGGGGATTCATCCCATGCCTGTTCATAACACTGCTCTCCCTTACTCATTAGGAGCTGGAACATACTCCAGGCCCCCTCATATGATAAATGATACTGACTTTGCTCTTCGCTTCCAGCCTGCTTGGATGTGCTTATTTATGGAGCCTCAGTGCCCTGATGGATACAGTTGTCTCCCAGTTCCTCCACGAGACAGAGCACATCGTGGGCACTGGACTTGGAACAGGCAGTTTGGAGGGGTATTAGTAGAATCTGAAACTTTGCTGCTGTGCAGGGACACCCTGGGACTGCTCCAGAGGTGCTGCACTTCCCACTGACTCTCTCTTCCCAGCAGCTGGTAGCTTCCCCACCACATTTAAAGTCCTTTTACCCATCCCATGACTCAGAGCAGAGCACCAGGCTGGACTCTGAGCCGCGCAGGTGCATGGATGCCCACTGGCCTGCCCTGGGAATGCTGTGCCGGGGAAGCATGAGCAGGATGTCTCCTTCTGTATTTAGCTTGGCTGGCTCAGCCAGCCCATTCCACTGTCTGCACAGCCTCGGGGAGAGTGGAAGGAAACAACGTGCTGCCCAGCCAAGCCAAACACCAGGAGGTCAAATGCTGCAGCACGGCTTCTCGGAGATGACACACACCCAGGGCAGGTCCACTTGACTCCTGGCACAGGAGCATCTTTCAGAACCCTGCAGTAACACTGCAGCTGCAAATGCCAGCCCCTGCCCCAGGCTCCAGCACACACCACCTCCCTACCAGGGATGAGATTTGCAGCCTGCGAGGGAGGAAGGTGCTGGGATGGGTAATCCTGGTGCAGAGCACAGCCCCCCTTCCCTGGCAGTGCAGGGGAAATAATACAGCCTTCATTAACTTGTCAAATTAAGAAATTGAGAGCTGTCAAAGTGTAGCGAAGATTGGAGGTGGCTTTTATAGCAACCCTTTGAATCTCCCACTGTTTGTCTAATCTAATTTCCTCATCCTCTTGTCCTAAGAGAATCATTACAGGAGAGGGAGAAGTGGAAAGATGAAGACAGGAACAGTTTCCATCTGAAAGCACCCCCCTTCCGTGTGTGTGTGTGGATGAGAGTGTTTATATAAGCTGTGCGGGATCAGCAATTTTCCTCTGCCAGGTTTATGTTTTAAGACAACTCATAAACTTCATCCCCTCTGGTCAATCTGCCACAGGAAGAATATAAAAATAAAAATATTCTTTTGTTTTGGTGAAAATCCTCCTGTCCTCCAGTGCTGGCTTTTAAGAAGGCAGCACCAGAGAGTGTTCTGAAAAAGCAACATGTGGCACATCTCAAGCCCCTGCAGCTGAGATAAAGCCCTGGAGGAACCAGCTGCTGTGACAGCAGAGGGTGAAGAAGCTGTCCAACGACAGCACAAAATGCAAATAAATTCATGGTTAACATCATCTCTGCTGGGGAATGAAAGGTTAAAACCACACCAGCAACTGATTGGGAACAGGCTTTTGAGGCAAAGCTGCCATTCCTTGCCTGCTAATTGTTATGTTTTCCAAAGATTTCATCAAGTAAGTTGTGTTCAACAAACTGCTATTTAATTACCAGAGTAGAATCCTGTTAATTAGCCAGCCCCAGAAGACAGCCCTTCATCCCTGTTAAGTAAAATTCCCAACTAATCCTTCCAGCAGCCACTGTGTTGCAGCCTGGGGAGCCCCAGAGAGCTATTAGAGATGCCCCCAAAGGTGGGGGGGAGCATCAGAGCTCGGCCCCTGCCCAGGACTGTCCTCAGCCCTTGGAAAGTGCAGACCAGGACAAGTGTAGCACTCAGAAGTAAAAATCTGTTTATTCCTCAGCTCTCCCTCCTAGTGCTGTTTTCCCAGGTGGCTTCAGCCATAGCCCAGCCTGCAGCTCCTCTTCCCCTGGAGCTGGCACTCCCATTGCATCCCTGGGCTGCATCCCTGTGCTCCCTCCCTTCCTCTGCACAGTCTGTGCCTGTGCCCGTGCAAGAGGCCACCAGCTCCCCTTCAGCCAGTTCCCCACCATCCTCCACGTACCACCACATAGCATCAAGACTTTCCCCAGCTTTTACAAGGTGCTACAAACATTTCCAAACCCAAGCAGTGCTCTCTCTCCTCTCACCTGGTACAGAGGACAATCCCCATGTGACAGTAACTCCACACCCAGCAGACCCGGGGGGGCAGGACAGGCATATCAAGGATATGAAGTTCCTATAAAACTCAAAAAAACCAGTGCTCCAGCTGTGTGAAAAGATTCAGCCTTTCTGGATAGAGCCCAAGGGCACCATCCCAGGGTGGGAGGGATCAGCCAGGGCTTGTTCCCACCCCAAGAGGGAAGCAGGTTTCTTTCATTCTGCTAATCTGGACAGGAAGTTGTAGGCACTTCTTTGATTTCCATTTAAACAATTTAGAAGATTTTGAAGAAGTGTGGGGGGGTCATGTAATCAAGTTCAATAAAGCAAATCTCCCAGAGTAAAACTATTAACTGTTCAACATCATTTGGAATAAATACATCCCTACAGATGCAGGGATGAAAGGACAGTTCAAAAACTCTACAAAGTCTTTAAATCAATGGTTGCAAAATACCAATATGCAATTTGTCAGGTTCCTGTGAACTTGCCCTACCCAGTCTGATCCAAGCCTGATTTTGGATTGTGGCATACGATACACTGAATTTTAGTCAAGAACACATCCATCAACCCTGATTCCAAGTAATAATAACTATCATGAGAATTAAGCCATATGGAAAAAAAATCCATGATTTTATAGGCCAATGAAAAATTGACAACAGTTTGTAATGTGGACTTTAGTAGTCAATGTGCAGCTACCCTACCCTATGGGCAGAATAAAGTGTCTCTCAATCTCTACCCAACATTGAAGCAGAGAGGTCTTTAATATTAAAGGGGCACACAAGGCAACAATATAAAAATAATTTACTTCAATAGGATGAATAAAGTAATACCTTAAATTAGCAAGTTCCAGTGACATCACCAGCTCAGCCATTCCTGCCAGCAGATCCAACTCTACTGAAATCAACATCCGTGCTGAAAACAAACCTGGGGAAGAGGTGAGAGAGTCTGGCTTGTTTCCAAAAGTAAAACAAAGAGGAGGGAGAGGTGTGTGATTAATTCTCCATTGGTATTCCACTCACATTTCCTCCAAAGACAGGGAAGTATTTCAAGTGAGAAATCTTGCTCATCAAGCTGTTACAAACATTTTTCCTCAATGTGTTCTACCCCTCTCTTCTCTGAAGTCACTTTTCTTCTCCATCACACAGGCCTGGAGGCTGTCCATGTACATCCCACCTGCAAGTATCTGCTGTCACTCCATACTTTTTCATTAAAAAAAAAATTAAATCTCAATCTATGAACAGAACAGATAGCTTTTAAGAGAATTTTACTGAAAAATACACAGGTTTGAAAAAACAGGACCGGAAACATTTCATCTCAGAAAGCAATTACAGAAGCAAGACATTTGGACTTTAGAAAATGTGTTTAATTGTTAATACTCATTAACTACACAGTTCATAAATACAAGTTAAAGTTGTAAATACAAGATGAAGTTGTAAAAAAAAAAAATCTCAAATGCGTGATAATTATTTTTACATTTATTTGATTTTTACTGTTGTCTCCTTAGTATGTGGAAATTAGTGCAACTTGAACAGCTGCCAAACAAAAACCTCTAAACGAGGAAGGAGTGCTAAGTGGCACAGTCATCTCTACCTTGCAGCTTCTTCTGTAAGGGGAACTAAATCAATCTTTGGTAGTATATTAAAGCACCTCAAATAGTTAAAATAGACAAACACTTAAAGGTTAACACTGTTTATATTTCTATTCTTGCTGCAACACAATCTATTACTTTTCTGTATTTTTTGTTTGTTTTAAAAAGGTCACTTAGGAAGTTTTCATGGCTTGAAACTACAGATGAGGGAGCCTCTTCCTTAGCACTGAAGTCAGCAGCAATTCTGACACTGACCTAGTGGGTGCAGACACGGGCCTGAAGTACTCCTGGAAGTGGGAGGGATGGATCCAGTTTGTAAAACACATTAGAAATTATTCATTACACTTTTTCATGAATGTACAGAAATGTACCATAAGAAAGCATACAATATAAAAACATAAACACCCCATCGCTTCTTAAATAAGATGGGGTGGAGTTTGCAGGTTTTCCTACCAAAAAATTTCTCATTCTAGCCTGAACGAGGGTTCTTCTGAAATCAATACAATCAAAAGACATCAACATCATCCCACACAGGGTTAGTCCCAATATAATAAATATAATTTAATGAACCCTTTTCTATTTACATTTACAGTATGTGTGCTGTTGTCAGTGCACAACCAGATTACACCGAATATTAGAATATTAGAATAAATGCAGTGCAATTTCTTTCTCTCTTGGGACAAACTCAGTGAGTAAATCTTAACATGATAGGAATGTCTCAAAGTGAAAATTGAAAACACATTTCCCCAAGCCAGCATTCCTCTATGCAGAGCACATCTCAGAGAAGCAGCGCAGCATCTCTGTGCATGTTTGCTTTTCCACTAAGTACAGTGCAGAAGGAAAGAAAGCCTGCTATCTGAATGAAATAGGAATATAGAATCAGGTTGCAAAAAACAAGTGGCCAAAATGTCTTTTTAAAGAAACAATGAAGAATTAAAAATGTCAACTCAACATGAAGTGATGAATTGCACATTTAGCGGTCAAGGCAACTGTTTTTCTTCATTTTCAACAGCAATAGCCCAGTTTGAAATGTCAGAAACTCAAGAGGACCAACTGCATGTAGCACTTCTGCAGGGTTTCCACCATTCTCCTCCTTGTCCAGACCACCTCAAAACACCAAAGAACAACAAATGAGCTTGGCACACACTGCACTTAATGCTTTCCACGTCAGCCTTCGAAAGCATGGTGCTCTCTGTGGGCTAGGGAAGAGAAAAGGGGAAAAAAAGAATAAAAGAACATGTAAACTATGGCAAGGAAAAGATTAAAAAAAACAGAAGATGGCAGTGTATAAATCAGTCAAGGAAGACATAACATGCCAACAAGTGATCTTTGGGAATACACTATTCTGATAATACATTTATAGAGATATTAAAATACGAGATCCCTTAAAATCCTGATTGTAAATGGTTCCTCTAAATGAATCCTTCAATTGAACAGCGTGTAGCCTTGAGAGTTATCAAGAGATTTGTCTCACTTGTTTTATGACTCAGGCATATTAAACATGAAACCAAATATATTCTACGATTAAATTAAAAATATCTTTTGAATGATAGCTAACTTTTACATTGAAGGGACCTAATTTTAATGCAATGACAGATGCTATGTTCCTAAGTGATTAATGATGAATCAGGCAGGATATTCCCATGGAAATACCCTCCCAGCATCTTGTTTTTCTAATGAAGGTGGAAATTAACAGTACAAACAGTACAAAACACTTACGTTTATAGAAGACTGCCTTAAAAGATGTGTGTGGTAGAAGTTTGTGAATCTTCTCTAGAACTTTTGCTTCACTTGCTGAAGAGGCATTCACGTTCCAGACTTGCACAACATCTTCACGGTCCCGAACGCTGACACTAACCCCTATTACTTCATCTTCTGCACAGAAGGGGAAGAATCATTAAGGAATACTTTAAAAGTGAGACATGTCTAATTTGCTACTTATGTATTATGAAACAGTGCCCAAAAGCTGAGGAAAAAAATGAAGACTTGAAAAAAAAAAAAGCAATCTCCAGTGAGGAAAATACCAATGTTCAAACCAGACAAAACAGTTACCAGAAAGAACCACTGTGTTTATAGAAGCTATTGGAAATATTACCTCATAGTGTTTTTTATGAAGTGCCATAAAATTATTCATCTTTGCTATTAGCACTCTTGATTAGAAGGGAATCACAAGACTCCCTTCAGTAAGGTCAGCAATAAGATAATTTACCTACAATAATGCCTACAAGCAAAAATGTGAGGATGAGGGTGAAACAACTAAAACCCCAGGAACAGTACCTGGTGGAAATCAGATATCAGCTTTTCCAGACTTTGTTCCCTTTTTCCTTTACATTTTGTCAAGACAGCAACAGAAAAAAGGAAAAAAAAATTAATAAAGCCCCAGTCAGGCTGCTGCTGCCAGTGCTGGTAACTCCGTGTTTTGCTGAGAAAGCCCTTTTTGGTGTGAAATTCTCAGGATGCAGCTTTATGGACAGCTCAAAGGCCGAGCCACAGCTTTCCACTGGGAGCAGTGGGTACCTCCAGCTGTGAGCTCCATGGCACAGCTGTCCCATGCATCCTAAGGAAGGGGTCAGTAATGATAACACAAAGATAGTGCCATAACCACATGGACAAGGGGAAAACTACCTCTGTAGGCAGCAGAGTATCATAAGAAACTATTCTTTAACAGAACCTTAATGAATTAAATGGTCAGACTTGTACTTGCTTTTCATGACTAAGAAGTTGCCTTTGACAATCTGTTTCAAAGCAGCTAGTGTTCACAGTACCTTCTCAGAGTTCCTTTCCTTGCAAGGAACCTTGCAAGCCTAGAGAAGATATTTATTCTGAAAGGGACTTCATTAAATTATTACCTCTGACCAAAATAATATGTGAGCTTCTGGATGATTAATGCCCGTTTTCCAGTAAACCAGCAAAGTACTTTTAGAATATTTATGTAAATTCAATTACATGAAACATTACCTTGACCTGAGCAATATTTTTAAGCAATGAACAAAATATTGCTTCTGGGTAGAGTGCTAACCTGGGATTCAGGAGAGCCAGGTTTGTGTTGTGGCCCTGCTGTGGGCTTTTAATGTCACCACAGGCAAGCCATGCAGTGTCCCTCTGCTTCAGGTCTGCACTGGTGCTTCCCCTGACAATTCCTAACCAGTGGGACCATGAGGGCACATGGGGACATCTATTCAAGGCCAGGTTGGATGGGGCTCTGAGAAACCTGCTCTAATGGAAGGTGTCCCTGCCCATGGCAGGGGGTTTAGAACTAGATGATCTTTAATGTCCCTGCCAACCCAAACCTTTTATGATTTCTATGACTGATCTAATTTAGATGCTTCCAACTGTGCCAATCCAAACAATCTGTATGGAGGTGCCATTTAGGGTTCCATAATCCTGATACTGGGGAATGAAAATTAATTAATTAAATACTGGCTAACTGACAGATGTTTAATAACTAGAAAACCTGCTGGCTTCCCACAGACACAAGCTGTTGAGCTTGAGTCTTGTACAAAGGTAGTCAGCATACCTTGTCCTCTTCTTAATGACAACAGGTATGAACAGGGTTTCCAGCCCTACACCCATTTTTAGCAGTGCTACCGTGTTCTGTATTCCAACTCAATTTGTCATGCTTGCCTCAATCATTACCTGCTGCACAACAATCTGTAAACTGCTCTCCAATAGTTGCCAGCAGTAGCTCTTTCCAAACTGCAGCCTAAGGAAGAAGAAAAAAGTTACATTTGCATTATTATTTTTTAATTTAAAAGTTAGTTTTGCTAGCTCAGTTTGGAGTGTCTTCTCTTTCTGAAGTTGTCTAGAAAAAAAAGGAGTATTTATTGCAAGTTCATGCTGTGTTATATAATTCATAGTTAGGTCTGAACAAGATGGTTCATCTCAGTCAAGGAGATGCTGTGCACTCGTGATGAAGAACGAACCCAAAAAATGAGAAACAGGTATAAAGGTATTATTTATGTTATTTACAAGGCAATGAAAGCTGACTGAAGTTCACCTTCAAGCAGACCTTTCAGAAGTGACTGGGGCCATGTGGTGTGTAGTTTGAGAGATCAAAAGTACCTTCATTTCAAAAATGGGCTGTCATTCAGCCTCTGAAAAACAAGGCCTCTGGGGCCCCTAAATTCACTGCCCAGTAATGCAGGTTTCCCAAACCACTTGTCACTTCTGGCAATCTTCACACCTTGGATTATAAGAGGAAAAAGACAATTTGAGTCTTTTGTGATCACTTGGGACTGCAGGGGAGGAAAGTTGCAACTCACATAGAGGAAAAAAGCCCACAGGCAAAAATCAATTAACTTTTGGTTGAAATTGAGTGCCATCTTTCAGCATTTAATGCCTTCTGCAAGGCTGTCACATTTTCCTGACACTTCACTTTTCGTGTTTAAAGGCCTGATCCAAAGCATACTTGCACACATAAACACCACGTGTGAAGAGGTCAAATCTCCTCGCCATGGAAGTTCACAGGAGAAGTTACTCACGTGCATTTGATTAGGGATGCAAAGAGAAACCCAGTTATTTCATCAGGGCTCAAACAATGACATGCCTGAACAGACTTAATCTTTAACACTTCTGAATTTAAAAAAAAAAAAAAAGAGAGGGGAAAAAAAAAGGGAAAAAAACCTGAGCAGCACTGCAATTTCCCAAAATGCACACAAGGTGCTCTGACAACTCACCGTTGCCAAAGGGGATGATCCTACTTGTCTTTTCTACTTTACGCCCATCAAAAGCTCTCCTGGCCATACAGTCTAATTAAAAATAAAAAAACCCCAGGAGACTTTTTGCAACAACAGAGTGCACTAAGTTGGTTCATTAAACAGTCTGATGAGGATCAGAGCCAGTGCAAGAGGGATCAGGAGAGAAGGAAGCAAGATCTTGCCTCTTCCAGTGGGAGCACAGCCATGAGTTACTGGTGGAAACAACGCCTTGGTCCATGTTTGGCTGTAGAAAGTCACAGGTTACTCAGAGCCATCACAGGGGCAAACAAGCCACACCAAGCAGAAATAGTCCTACAGAGTTTGACAGAGTGTTTAGGAGCATTTCAGTGAAACTCTGTGCTGTGTCAACTGTGGTTCTGGCTATAATTTAGCATAGATTATCAGGAAAAGGTTTCCTGTTTTCCTTTGTATGCCTGTAAGCAAACAGTCTCGAGAACAAAGGTGATTATAAATTCCCATGTTTCCAAATGGAAACTCTGCAGCTTTCAATTGCTTGATAACACGTTGCCAAATGTTATCTAAAGCAAGAGAGATGGAATTATTGGAAAAGAAAGTTTTGCTCATTGTATTTAAAAGGTTATGTATGGTAGAACAGTGTTTGGTTGTTGTGTTGGATGATGTCAGAAGTAAAAAGTTTTACAACAGCTTTATCAGATACAATTTAAAGATACTCCCTTACTAAACAAAAACTGAGTAAGAAGTCAATATAACATACCGTACTTTCTTTAGGGACCTTCATTTTCCATACACCTCCTTTGGCATTGCTTTCTTCTTCCCTGTTATGGGAAATAGATCAGTGAAAATAAACAGTCAATTCCACATCTAGATAACCTTATGTTTGTGGTTTAATTTTCCCAGAAAGATCTCATCTGAAATGCAATTACTAACCCCAGGGAGCATGACTCTGACTTCTGACATCACAGATAATTCTTTCATTGTTCATATGAAGTGTATCTCAACACCTAATCCCTTTTCCTAAGTTTTGTGTCTTGGAAAATACTTACATTTTCCCTGACAACAGACCGTCTTTGAAGTGGCTGCACACTGTATGGGAACAAGCCACAAAACAATTTTACGTTTTACCATGGTAACCTTTTATTTTGGAAAACCTCTGGCATATTTTCACAGAAGCAACTTATTAGTCTCCCATTCATCCAATTTAACAAAAGAACATGAGCACACTTCATTTCAGTTTTGTGACAGCTAGAAATTAATTGCTCATATTTAAAAAAGACTGAAGTTGCCCAGGGTCAGGGCAGACATAATCATTAAACTGCCTTGTAATGACAAAGGTACGACGTACAAACCTGTGAGCTCCTCAAGTTTATTCTGCCACAATTCATTCAATAAGATTTTAAATTATCGCTTTTACTTTCCTGTTAAAACTCTGTAAAAGTAAAGTTAAAAGAATAACCTAAAATTCATCTTTGGTGGGAGACTGTTGGTCCTGGGGAATTTCCATTAGGTTTCATAGGGGGTTTAGATATTCCAATCCGGACAGATGCTGGGGAAAGGAGCTGGGAAGCTTTAGGAGAACACTTTCAAAAAAACCTGCAGTCCTCAATTCTTACTTCAGAACTGGTTTTTCTGTCTAAAAAAAAAAAATTACATATATATATATATATATATGCTGATATTGGTCAATATACTTTTGTGTGTAATTACTGAAAAGTTAGTGGGTTACTGATGATGAGATCAATCTCTGGCAATCCCTTTCCTAAAATACAAAATTACTTTGATAGACTTAAAATAAAACATAAACAAGACATTCCTGTCCCACACCTGTCTCCTTTCTCCAGTTCAGGCTCTTCCACTGCCCATTCCCAGAAATGTCTGATGACAACACGTACCAGAGTGGGCGTCTTTCTCCCCGCATTAAATGGTAACTACATCTCAGAGGCAAATTTGTCACAGGAGGAATGTTGTTGTAGACACTCCAGAAATCCTTAAAAAGAAAAAAACACTAGTTGCACTAACACAAGAGAGTACGTTTCCTGCAGATTTACTGCCTTGCTAGTTTTCTCTAAAACAATTACATATCCTTCTCCTAGAGAACTGGTATCTTCTATGTTATAACAAAATGCTTGGAGAAGAACTTGTTAAAAGTTAATTTCCACTTTTTTTTTTTTAGATGCCAATTCTGCATAAGTGAAGGTGGAAAGAAGGGAAACAGTCCAAGTGTGGATTATTTTAGAATCAAGGTCCTTTTCAATAGGGAGGGAAGAAAAATAATAAAAAACAGAGTTACACTAAGTATGTGAGAACAAAGCAGCACATAGTATTTTATTAGCATATAAAAAAATTATTTGTATCAAATATCCTAGCCTAGCCTAAACTTCATTGTGATTATCCCGAGTTACAAAACCACCACAAATGATAATTCTGGTGAACTAAATGCCTAACCAGCAACCCAGCTACTTTGTCTAAATGAAAGGTTTCAACCACATGCAAAGAATGTGAGATGCGCATGTTAATACAGGAAGGGGGGAGAAATCAGAAGATCCAAGTTACCAGGAACCATTTGATTACTTCCCAGTGTCTCTGCTGGTACAAGAACCTGTCATGCATGTTTGGGGTGGATAAAAGGCACCCAAAAGCAGTAGTGAGCAACTAAAAAGATCCCAATCTCTGTTCTTCTTTATCCAACAGCCGGGAATAAGATTTTTAAAGACTTAAGTTGCATCAACATGTGGTGATGCAACATTAATTAGTAGTGCAACTCATTAAGTATTATCTACACATAATATTCAAGTATTATCTAATACATTAAGTATTATCTAATACTTAATCATTAGCACAATTTTAGTAACAAAGATTGCAACATTATGTGATAAAATTTTGCGGCCCTTGGTGACTCTGCCTACCAGCAATTACCATTTCCCAGTCACAAGAAGAGAGATGGAAGGCTAATAAAAATATAAAAACTTGTTATGAAACACCTGTTTCAACTTTTGTCTTATTCTTACCTGGTTGTTTGCCCAAACCCTAAAGCTACTGACAGAAAAAGAAGCAGAGCTACACTGGCAGATGGCTGTGGAAGCATTTGAAAGCTCTTTATGTCCTGAACCAAGGACTTTGTTTGGAAGGTTTTGGGTTGAAAACATCCTTCAGGTGGTGGAGGCTGGAATTCCTCATTGAGTAGGTACTGGCCATGAAGGAGAGTGATGGAGTCAATGAAGATTTTGGCTTCACTTTCCCAAGGAAGATCATATTATATGAAAGCCTTGTTTAAAACTCCAGGAGATCACTACAGCTGTGCTTCTCAAAGAGAAGGGTTTGGCACTACCTTAGAATTTCAGAGATTTAGTGAACTAGAATCAGCTTAGCATTAAGGTGAGACAAATACCAATTGGTTACACTTCATGGTAACTGTGGTCTTAAAACAGAAATGCAATTTTACTTGCAAGAGATGTCCACTGCTAGGCACTGGTAGATGACACAGACATGCAGAATTTCTCATTATTGTGAGTATTCCATGATGTAAGAGTACTTTAATTCAAGTTAGTTTGCTAAATTTTTTTTGATTCATGCTCAAGTAGGAAAGATCAAAAAAAAAACAAACCCACAAGCTGCAATTTTTAGTCTTTGTATAATGAATTTCTGTGTTAAATAAAACATGGGGAAAAAAAGCAGAAAAATTATTAAAATAAATCAAGTATAACAATCCAACAGAGGTACAAGTGGAAACTCAGGAAAATTTAATAATCCAATATGTTCAATCCAATATGCCTCCTCCTTTCCTGGTCTGGAAAGCCAAGTGAAATTCAAACAATGACTCAGTAATACACACACACAACTCCAACAAAACTCACGTTTCACACCTCAGGTAAGCAAAGCCACAGCTGTGACTCATTCTGTGAGGAAAAATGAAACTTAAGGTGTGAAGTTACATTAATAACATGTGGTAGCTCCTGTAGCAGAGCCAGACACTTTACCTGCACTGTTTGTACTGTATAAATCTTCTTCAAGTTTGATGCACATTCAGCTGCTGTCGTACCAGGAAGTGATCTTGAAAACAAAGTACAGGTTAATTAAAACATCTGTTTTATCAAGGAGGGAAAGAAGGGAGATGGAGAGGGAACGTGAATCGCATGAGTGTGAGGTTGAAATATTCACGTGTCAAAGTGGAAGCCCAACTCCAATTATCATGAATCATTTAAAGATAAGAGTTAAAAAGTGCTTTTATACTTGTGAATAGGTTAATATCGACGACGTAATTTGTAAAATATGTTGATTAAACGGGAGAATTAGGAGTTTTAAACTAAGCAGCACAGCGCTGCTCTCAGGGCCACCCCATCCCCTCAGAGCCCTGCTGTTCACAGGTGACGGGCTACCAGAAAGGGGACTGCATGGTCATCCTGTACAATTATTTTTAATTGCACTTAATACACTTTAGCCCCCTTTTTTAAGCGTTTTAAGACACTCCCAGTGCTTCACACTTGGAA
>NW_021939063.1:3990595-4013599 GCF_001715985.3 Manacus vitellinus | reverse complement strand
GATCATGGAGAGATGAAGGGATGCGGGATAGCAGCAGGACCTTCCCTCAGCCCCACACCGCCTTCACTGGGGCCAGTCACAACCGTCATGGGTCCCTCCGATGGATGGGTCATGCACACGGGCTGAGGAGAAGCACACATCCCAAAGGGCAGCTCCCCTGCCAGGTGCCATGTAAACCAATGCACACAGCTCTTCCACCACTGGCACTATGTCTTCAAGCCACATCTACCACCAGCACATCCCATAAAGCCACAAGACTCTCAGGTTGGCCTCACTGCCAGACACACTGTTACACCAGGAATGGTTCAGCTTCTCCAGCTCACCCTCATACTGACCATTCCCAGCTCCCACCTGGAGCTGCTCCCTTCAGGCACGCACAGCACCAGCTGCACCTCGTCCTCTGAAAGGCCTTTTCCAACCTAAATGATTCTATTTATAACCTTCATCATGAATCTTCAGTGCTTGAGACACGGGACGGTGCATCCACACCCTCAGACATCACTTGGCTCCTGTCACCACACTAATAGTGCATCGTAACACCCACCTTACAATTCCCAGCACACAATCCCACAGACACAATTTTTAGAGGAATGAGGTCAAAATTGCTAAGGCACATTCAGTTTGTTAGAACTGGAAATATTTTTTTCTCTTCAGAAGCTGAAGCAGGATTTCTAAAGAAAAATGAAGATCAAAGACGAAGCAACCTCCCATTGTGTCCCAGAAGAGGATACAAACATGTGTAAAATTACTAAATCTGGAAACAGAGGCAACAGAACAAGTTTAAGGAAACAGAAGAAAATGCAGCTGTTGCTCAGGTACCAGCTGAAGAAAGGATAAAAGCAAACTAAATCTCAGTAACCCTCCCTGATACATCTGATCAGAATGAAATATGTCCAGGGAAACACTGAAGTTACTCTCAGTTGTTACAGATATCATTTAGGCTCTGGGGCAAACCCTAGACATTCACATAAAGGAAGATATTTAATATGCAAAACTACTGAAACATCATCACATCTTCAGATATCTAATAATAGCTCTAAGGTTTTTTGAAGGCTCCTATCAACGTAAGTTACTTTAAAAATACAAAACCAAAAGAAAAATCCCTCCCAGCTTTTCCAGTATAGAACAGGCAAGCTAACACCTACTTTATTATTTGCCTGTTAATTACCAGACATAAGAGCACATTACAGTGGTGGAACTGGCAAGAAAACAGTGTTACATGTCCAAATCTCAAAAATCACTTTAACTAGAGGTTATAAAAACAAGCAAACAAAACCCAAGAAATTGCTGTGGCACAGATTCTAGTCCTGTGCTCATGAACTATGAAAACTTCCATGAAAAAACTGATAACTTGAAACCAGCAACAAATAAAACTGTCATCAATGCGATCAAAAGGAATTATCATAGTAAGGATTTGGGGTTTTTTTTGTGTTTTGGCAGTTTTTACTTACACTTTACACTCAGCATTGAAGAGCAAAAAGAGAAATTCACATTATTTAATAGAGAGTGCCAGTCAGCCTGGTTTTGAATGCACACAAAAAGGTAGTAAATAAAACAGACTTTGAAACTTATCACGTGATATTTGTCAGTAGGGAGTAGTGGATTTGCAAACTACCACTTGTTTTTCCCTTGTTGCTGACAGAAGTAGCACCTCTCTACTAACACTTGGTTTCATGTAGAATAGAACACAAACAGGCAAAGCCTGAGATAACTTTGCCTCTTGCTGTCCCAAACCCCTGCTCAAGAAATTACGTCTCTTAGGCACTCTCAGTAATTTAGCAGTCACCAGTGCATGTGGGGTAACATATGCTGTACAACATACAGTATTATCACTCTATATCCTCATTCTGATACTGCCACTGAGTTGCCTCAATAGTAAGGTTTACTCAAATAAAAGATTAAAATGTGTTCTCCAACCATAGCCTTCAAAGGTTACCTAGATAATCATGGTAGCCATTTAGCAAATTCAGTGCCTTTTAAAAGAGCAGCTAAGACAGGTAGACAGAATATTCCACTCTGAGGTTATAAAATGGTTCATTTTGATAGCTGCAAATAACATTTTCCAGAGAAACTGTGATCAGCTGGCAGAAAGCACCAACCAAGCAGTAAATTATCTTTTAACAGTTATGGTGAGTGACCATTTATTTCTAGTGACCTGCCCAGTAAATGCTCCATGCCCACGAGATTACATAGTGTTATTTCAGCCTTTCATCTGGCTCTAGAAAGTGTCAATCATTTATGGGTATGAGCATGAACCCCCAAACATTTTTATTTAAAAACAAAGAAACAAACACAAACAAAAAAAACCCAAACAAAAAATCCCAACAATCAAACAAAACCAAAACCCTATTGAAAAGGCTGCAATTGAGAATATGATGATGCATCAATTTAAAAGTTCAGGGTCATTTGTTGTAGAAATTTCACCTATACAAATTTGTTTTGATGGATGTGTATAAGGCAGAGACAGTATTCTAATCACAGACAGACAGAAGGAAAAATTCCTGCAAAATTCTGGACTGCTGACAAATCTGAACTGCAGTATTTCTGTGATAGTCACCCATAAACTCAGCAGATCCACACAGATGATAGATGGGGGGGGTTTGTGCCTTGAAACCCATGAAGTTTTGATTTTAATTTTTTTCAACTGAGTATAGAGCATAAGTTTAATTTAAGTTAGCAGAAATGGCAGATGACTTCCAATTGAAGGAATCTGTAGAAATTCCTACTTCTGTAAGTCTTCCAGGAAACACTCACACTATACACTAGGAGTAGTAAGATGTTTGTGCACTTTACTAAAAACCTCAATACACATGGTACTACAAAACAAGACCCTGCAAACACTGACCCTTGAAATGAAGCCCCTACAGGAATCCTCCCATTTGGATAATTTTACTGCCATCAAAATAAAATTAATCTGATATGCCACACTGACTTGTCAATTACTGCCATGGAACAATTCATTTCCAAGGAGCTCAGCAGGCCCTGCCAGTCCCCCTGAGCACAGTAACAGGAAGGGACACGGATCACAGCACCAGCCTGGCACCGACAGCTCTTCTGGGCATTAAAGTACTTGGTCTGTTGCCACTCCACCTACAAATGCACATCTGGGCTCCCCGTGGAGAGTCTGCACATAAAATATTCAATGGTTCTCCTGGTCTGCCTGCTCTGCTTCTTCAGGACGTTATGGGAGAAATTTTAGTGCAATATCAGGGCTAATTGAGCTGCCTAATCAGGCCAGACCCACTGTACAGCATCTCACGGTGAACCACATGGGAACGTGGAAACAGGAATAATCTACATAAACTGAATCCTAATGCTAGCTTGCTTCACTACTCCTTCATTATTCCAGCGTGAATAAAGAACAAAGGATACAAAGATAAATCCCATTGTTTTATCCATGAATAAACCTCCAGGTGGTTGTGCTTATGTTAATTTCTGATGCTGAACTGTAGCTTTTCTGTTTTTCTGCAAAGAATTAAGTATAGAAGTTGTTTCATATGTGCTCACACTGGCCTTTGTTTCCCGGTGGGAATCTCATCACGGCTTTAGCGGGAGCTTTAAAAGCTGCCAAGCAGTTTTGAAAATACCCCTGCAAGTGCTTAACTACAACGGCTTTTGGTATAAATAAGCAAAATATTTACTTACAAAGCATAAACTCAAAAACATGCTGTGGCAACTAAATAAATCTGGTAATCCATTCTGACTACAAAGACTGATTTCAAGCCATCAAAGCCTGTCAAAATGCACTTAGTGGGTTGAACATTCTTATAATATTAACCATCATTTTTCATTGTAAGCCACCTACTCATAAGCTGTAATAGATGAAATAGAGGATCCTAGATAAATAAGATTTTTCTATAGGGAAGAAGGGAAATTATTAAGTTTAGTTTCAAACATCTGATGTGTTCAGTTAAGAAGATTAACACATTATTAAAATAGTTCAGTTATCAAAATTTATCTACTAAACTTTATATAGAACTCATCTATAACATACAGAGAGAAAAATCAGCGCAGATAATACATTTATGCAAGAATATTTTGTCTTTCCTGGAGTAGACTAACAACCCTGCATATTTGACAGTGTTTATAAGCACATACTTCCCCTCACAAAGATACTGAAGAGTTAAACTTTTCTTGCAACAGAAATAAAATCATCTAAAGAGCATTGTTTGAACTCAGGCGAGAAGGCAAGGCAGGCAGGCCATGATCCTGCAAAGGGACCTGCCCTGCTGTACACTGAGAGTTCCATGGGACTGAGGTTTACCTAGAAATGAGGTTTCTGTCCTGGGCTTTTGTGTGATGTGTGCTCAACTCCTGATAGCACTGATTTGTGTAGAAGGGTTCTGGCATTTTCCTTGCTGTTGACGGAAAGCGGTCTGGCAGCAGCGCTGGCAGCTCAGACACAGTGAGATCTTCAAACGATGGCTTTTTGCAAGGATGTGCAACATCTTCATTATCACATGTGCGCACACACACACACTGGACTGAAAACCCTGACCACTGACAAAGCCTCTGGCTTCTTGTGATGCCAAAAAAAAAAAAAAAAAAATAAAAAAAATCAAACAGCTACTAGGACTCTGTTATTTCGGTAGCAAAAGGCTCAGTGCAGCAATAAACATGAGATGTGTGCTGGTTTTGGCTGGGTGGAGTTGGTTTTCCCCAGTTGGTCTAATGGGGGGCTACATTTTAGATTTGTCCTGAACACAGGGTTGATAATATAGAGATGTTTTTGTTATTGCTGAGCAGTGCTCACACAGAGCCAAGGCCTTTTCTGCTTTTCGTACTACCACACTGGCATGCAGATAAGTACTTGTACAGCAACGCTGGCTGGGGGTGCACGGGAAACTGGGAGGAGAGACAGCCAGCACAGCTGACCCCAACTGACCCAGGGGATATGCCAGACCATATGCCATCATGCTTAGTCTATAAAGTGGAGGGAAGAAGAGGTGACATTTGGAATGATGGCATTTGTCTTCCCAAATGCACGATGGGGCCCTGCTCACCTGGAGTTGGCTGTACACCTGCCTGCCCGTGGGAAGCAGTGAATTAATTAATTCCTTGTTTTGATTTGATTGTGTGCACAGCTTTGGCTTTCCTTATTAAACTGTCTTTATCTCAACCCACGAGTTTTCCGAGTTTTACCCTTCCAATTCTCTCCCCAGTTCCGCTGGTGGGGGAGTGAGTGGCTGTGTGCAGCTTGGTTTTTGGCTGGGGTTAAACCACGACAAAATGGCATGTGATACCCAGGTTAGGTAACAGCTGGGATTTGCAAACTAGGATATTTTCATGATGTCCACAAGTACATCAAAAAGCATAATCGGTTTCACAGCTTTATATTCATACAAATATCACACCCAGATCCACAATCCCAAATCCCATTAAGTGATGTTTTTAAGTGCCTAACATGACCTGTTATTCAGCCTTTGATAGTCATGTTACTTGACTTCTTTTGTGCAATCCCTATATTGAATGTGCTCCCCAATGCAGTGACCAGATTCTTAATCCTCATTTTTAATTAGTTATATTCAGTGATGCACACTGACACTTTGTCATAAAAAGCAATTTAAAGGCTACACAATGTAGCAAAAACTAAACCGGCAACCTTTCATTTCAGAGCTAGAGGCCACTACAAGCAGCACCAGAATCTCACCAAGGTTAACAGAAGTGTAAAGAGCCACCAGCATGAATCAGCTTCCCATGGTGGCACCGACAAACTCTGGAAGACTTGCCAAAATTCCCCATGCTCCCTAAGACCACTGCATGCAAAAGTCCTGCAAATGAGACATGTGGATATGAACTTGGAAACCTGCTGAATAGACAAACAAAACTGCAGATCTAAACTGCTGGTTTCCAAACTTTTACTACGTGACCTTAGAACATTTTAACCATTAAAAAGGAAACCTCATTGCTCTTAAATGAAAAACACCTGCCAGCTTTTCTGCTGCCTTCTGTGAAACTGCTGACCTGCGAGCATTTGAAGATCATAGACGGGATTTTATTTGTCCAACTGGTGAATAATATTCTCCCAAAGCTTTTATCATGCTCACTTTCCTAAGGCATTTATGGAGTAGGACACCAGACAGCGATATCAGGTGGTGGCTATTTCAGACACACATACCAAGAAAGGCTCAGAATTTATGGGAAATGCAGTTGCCCTGTGACATGTGTGAGGTGATGGCAATGAACCAGGACCTGCCCATAGGATACCAGCCTCCAGATGTTCAGCCTGTGCCAGGGCATTCACAGAAACAAGTGCTGATGTAGATCAAACAAAGGCATTTAATTCCAGGGCAGGAGATGTATGCAGTGATGCTGTGATAAAAGCAAGGCTGTGAACCCCAAGGGTAGCACATCCCTAGTTGCTACACAGAGCACCACTTAGCTGATGGATATTTATTTTAACAGCGTGACTTAATGAAAAGATACATTTTAGAGATCTTAAAATTGTATGTCATGGATCTCTCTCACAGTAATTTAATAGAAAAAGATAACCACATATCTGTCTCGACATCTATTTATCCTTACGCATCACTTCTTCCTGCTTTTCAGTCCAAGTACAGGGTAAAATGTAGCAGCAGCCAAAAATCAATACCATCTCCTGAGGAAACAGCACTGCTCCACACTAGGTACTACTGAAGCAAGTTAAAAAAGCACCCACAGTTATCTGCCACAGAAAGTCCATCCAACACAAGCCTAAGCAGAGATTCCTCCATCAAATCTCCATGGATGTACCAATAAACATCCCAGCCACTTCTCTGCAGAGACATGAACCTCCACACACAGCAGTAAATTAAGTTCTTGGTTCCATCTCCTGTGTGCTTTTTAATGCCTTGAATGTTTTTTTGACAATAAAACATGCCTTGTTTGCCATCATTCTTATTCCCTACCATTTTTATTCCATTGCTGTTGTCAGTAAACAAAACACACAGTTTTGCGTATAAATGATCTCATTTTTTTCCCCCCTGATACATACAGTCTTGGATTTATAAGTTAAGAAGCAACAATACTAATTAAATGCACTTATATGTGATCTGAAAGAAGACAAAACCAAAAAATCAATAGAATAACTGAATTTTAAGAGTCTAAAGTACGGTGGAACCAAGACTTAGGAAAAAAAAAATCATGATACAACTCAGGAACTTGGAATGAGTTTTAACTTCCGATGTTGATTATAAAAGATAGACATGCTTATCTCTACATGGCTTGTGTAAATAAACAGATCTGGTTGGGGGCTTGCTTAAACACCAGTCCAAATGGTGCTTTTTACAGATAAAGACACAAAAAGTATTACTCGGACCCTGAACCCAACCACAACTATGTCATGAGTACAAAAGGATTAATCAGAAATTATTGTGGGTTTATTTATTAGATTTGATATGTGGGACCTGATAATATTTGTGTGCTTTCAACAGTTTCTTGTTATTTCCCTGTCATGAGTTGAAAAGTTACTAAAAAAATAACTAAAGGGGAGAATTTCACCAATAGTGTGAGGCAGTTGAGTGGCAGAAAAGCTGATAAAGGAGAGAACTTTCCTTCTGGAATGGGGGGACAGGGGGGAGCAGAGAAATACACCAGAAAACTGGTAAAAGGAGACAGAGAGGATTAAAAAACAAGACGCTAGAAAATACACACTTAAAAAAACAATCTCAAATTCTGGTTATAAACTTTCTGTTTCAGTTTTGACTTTGGTACTTTTCCCCTATGCCTCTCTGTGTGCACCACGGGGCTGAGCTCCCCTGGCAGAGGCTTTCCACGGCATTAGAAGCTCCAACTTCAGGCACACAAAATGTAATATGAACACTGCAGCTAATTAATAAATTTTAGCTAATCTTTCAAAACAAGAACGGATCACCTATAGGAGCCAAACCTGATACTAAAAAGAGTTGTGAGACCGGGCACATCCCGGCCGCTGGGACCGGGTCCATTTGGGCAGCAGCAGGGATGCACAAACCACAGCAAGCAAAGCACAACCTTTACCCTTCCATTCCCGGGGCTGTCGAGCGTCATTTCTAAATTTAGAGCCCAAACCTCCACCGACGTTTCCTGGGTCAATGTGCGGCCGTTCAACTACAAAACCGAAAGCGTTTCCAAACCGGTTTCACTACGCGGCTCCCTCCTCGATGGGGGCAGGCACCGGGACAGTCCCTCGCACCAGCGCTTCTCCCGTGTCCGCAGCCCAAGATTAATTTCCCGGGGTCCAGTCTGTTGGACGAGCGAACCGGTAACGCGCAGGGATGCTCTCCACGGACGCGATCTGGGGGCGTTTCTCCAGCTCTACCCGCACCCCTCGGCACTCACTCTGTCCAGCCAGACAGTCACTGGCCGAGGATGGAGGCGGCCAGCCCGGTACCGCGGCGCCTCTCGCTCGAGGGGCGGCTGAGCCGCCATCAACCCGGCCGCGCGCGCGGGGCGGGCGGGGCGCGGACGCGCGCCGGGGGGGACACAGGCGACGGCGAAGGCACGCGGACCGGGAGACGGGGCGACCAGCGAGACCTGGGCTTCGGGGGACAGGGGCAGGGGAGGCGACAGGCGCACGGCGCCACAGGGGCGACGGGAAGAGACACGACGGCACGGCAAGCGGACGGCCGGACAGGGAGCCCACGCTGCTCGGTGCCAGCGATGGACGCTGCCCAACGGGCCCAACTGGAGAGGCACCCGGGGCGTCCCCACAGGCGGCCGTGACCCAGCGACATGCACTCGCCACGGCTCACTGCCCTCCTCCTCTGGAGGGGAATCGCCCGATCCTGTCTCCTTAGACCTTTACGCAGAGACCCACCGGCACCGACGGCCCTCTGGGAGACCAGGGTACCCCCACACGCCCCCCCGCTCGGCGCCCGCACGAACAGGGTACCCACAAGCCACCCGCCTGACGCGCGCCAGGGTACCCACACGCCCTCGAGCGCAGACCGGGCCTCACCCCACCACAACGCCCGCTGAGGCAGCACAGCGCGTACGCCACAAGCCCCGCTGAGGCAGACCAGGCGTTCACCAGCCCGCTGAGGGACAGGGCTATCCAAAGCCCCCGCTGAGGCAGACAGGGTACCCAAAGCCCCAGCTGGCGCAACAGGGTACCCAACGCCCGCGCTGGGGCAGACAGGGTCCCAAAGCCCCCGCTGGGGCAGACAGGGTACCCAAAGCCCCCGCTGGGGCAGACAGGGTACCCAAAGCCCCCGCTGGGGCAGACAGGGTACCCAAAGCCCCCGCTGAGGCAGACAGGGTACCCAAAGCCCCCTTCCTGCACCGCGCACGCTGCTGGCAGCCCCTTCTCTGCACAGGCACAGGGCACATCGCAGACCTGATGCGTCTCTGGGGCTGCCTTTTTGAGCAAATTAACCTTCGTGCTCAGTTTGGCTTGGCAACACTGACCAAAACACTAAATCTCTCTGAAAACCCAAGGTTTAGGACGCAAAACCTTTGCACGATCACATAATGGAGTGCAAACTGACCATGGATGGAGACAACACAACAACGAACCTTTCCAGACTTTGGGGGGGGATAATTTCTCTGTCTTCTCATCTTCTCTACAGCCCATTTAATTTACATATTTGGTTTTATAGGGAGATGTTCCTCACAAATCCAACATGGACATGTGCAAAAAAACCTCTCACGTTATTTTTATAATAGTATTTTTAAAATTAAGATTCTCCCTGTTGGGACCGTGCACAGTAGTAAAGTTAAACACCCACATAAGTGATAGCAGGATCAAAGACTATGAATCACAGATTGCCTTGCAAGCACATTTAGTAGGATG
Organism: Manacus vitellinus; assembly: GCF_001715985.3. NCBI lineage: Eukaryota > Metazoa > Chordata > Aves > Passeriformes > Pipridae > Manacus > Manacus vitellinus. Next base: position 4,003,848 of record NW_021939063.1, on the reverse strand, counting down.
AATAACTTCATATATACTTCATCCTATAGGAAAAATCAATAAAGACACACTCCTTTAAAGAAATAAAAATCTAACTGTAGGAAAGGGCAAAGATCACCCATAAAAAGCAGTCTGCACAGTGACAATAAAGAAACACAAAAAGTTAATGATTATGTTGTCCAGATGGAAAATGCAAACCGTTAATCCAAATTAAATAAGATCTGGAAAACCAGTTGCGCCATCTCATGCAATTTAATTTATTCCTCTTTAAATAGAAGGCAAGATAATGACCATTTGGGAGAGCTTGGAATCTAAAAATTCATTGCTATGCCCACTCCAAGCATTTTCTCTCTATTTTAATGGTGAGCTCACCAAAAATGTTAATCCCGAAAAAAACCCTACAATAAATGGCTGTATCTAGGCACAGATTTTCTCAGAAGAGCTGGAGGAGAGGAGGAAAGTGCTAATTTCTTATGACCTCAAAGGGCCACATCTTGCCTCTGTAACTGCTGATGACAGTCTCCACGCCCAACACATTTTTGGTGTCCTCAGCTGAGGTTGCCAACAAAGTATTACATTTTGGATATGCAGCAGCATCACTGTGGAAGTGAGGCCTAACTCACTAGGCTGTATTACAAAAACTAACTTTGAATCCAGCACCTGCCTCTGATGGGAACCACATGCTTCAGTGAAAACCTCCAGATTCCATTAGGAGGGAGCTGCTCATCAGTTAAAACATTACAGCTCAGGCTGAAAACAAATCATCATGTTATAAACAACCTGAGCTGCAAGGAACAATATAAAAGTACAACCCCCACACCTCTGAGACACGGAGTGAGAGCCAGGCAGCACAGCCTGTATCATTATTCCAAATGAGACATGTAAAGCCTCCGTTTATTCCTTATTTACATCGGTAAATACCAGGCTTCACAGTGGCGCAAGGAACACTGTGGGAATCTCAACTAACAGTAAATTAATTTGGCTGTGGAGGAAGGGCAATCACAGGATGGATTGAATTAGCACATCCTTTGCTTACAGAGATTGCTAAGTCGTGACACAGAGGCAAGAACAAGTCTCCCGAGATGAATCTCGCAAGGAAAAATGATCACGAGCGCAGCATCCTGATTCTGCTCAGCTACCTCGCACTGCCAGCACACCTTGAGTGAAATCAGTTCACAGATTAAAAATCCCAGCAAGTTATTACCACTTTCAGAAAGGTATTTGTAAGGCTTTAATTAAAAATTTATCTTATTGATATTTGCCATCTATTTGAAATATTCCTTTGTAAGGAAACCCTGGTGATGCCTCCTGTGCTTTTGTATCTTCTCAAGCAGCTTTACCAGAAACAAACAGTGTTACAGTTCAGCCCTGTGCTACAAGATGGTGCAGAGATGAGTTGCTTAAAGCTCACCACCAGGGAAGGGGCTTGTGGCTCCATTCCTTACACCTTCTCCCAGCCACATCCTCCTTTTGCTTGCAGAGTTCTCCAGGTAAACAGGTAGCTTTCTGCTAAGGCCTTATAAAGCAGGATTGTGGGGAGGAGAGCAGGACTCAGCCAGTAGATTAGCTCAGCTAATTTCTGATGGGTAACAGCTGAAATTTTCCCAGGTAGCAACTGGGGAGGAAAAACAAACAACTTGGAGTGGGGAATACTGTTCTGCCCCATTCTGTGTGCTCTCAGCACTGTTTGTCTGTACCCAGTTTCAGGCACCTGAACCTTTTTGCCACACAAAGGCCCAAACCACTCCATGCTGTGCTAATTAGAGCTGAAGAAGGTACATTACAGCCAGAAGAAACAATGAATACTTTCTACCTCTTTCCACGGTTTTACTTGAGATTTAAATCCCTATTCTTATAATCCTTGCTGATCCCAAAATCTTGACAGCAATGGGTACATTACATGTGCTTGAAACATTATTTGCCTATTCCAGGAGATTTTCCAATAGTCCCTACCCCAGCTAGTGCAGGAAATCCCCCTGCTATGATACAGTGGTGTTTTGAGGGGACACATTGCCTCTTAAAACCATCAGGACCCTCCTTTCCCCTGCTGAGAGTTGTGCACCATCACTGTGGCAACTGGAGTGCCTGCGTACATGAGAAATATTAGGAAAGCAATAGGCTTATTTTAGCTATATTCTAAATATTAGGAAAGCATTAGGCTTATTTTAGCTATATTCTAATGTAATGCAGCACCTGGAAGGGAGGAAGGGAACAAGCACCATATGAGCAGTCCTGCTGCATTTCCACCCTGGAAGTGTTCCACAGCTATGTCCGAGGCAACAGGCACCACACCTTAGAAAACATCTGAGATAACCTGGGTTTGTTCAGTGCTCCTGATACAAAATGAGTGGTGTGAAAGGTTGGGCTGGACCTCTCTGCAGCCAAAGCTCCTCTTTTTCACTCTGAGACTGAGTTAGCTGGAACATAAACCTTCCTGGACTTGAGGGATGGCTGGAGCACAAGCCTTGGCTGCTGTGCCCAGCTGCTGCTGCTGCTGCTGCTGCCTCACATCCCGAGCCAACAGCCATGAAATGTAATTTCTCTACCAAATGCTGGTGTCACGATCACTTGCTCTTGAAACACTGCCTGGGACTTCAGAAGCATATTAAGTAACACAGGAGCTGCTCCTGAGAGGTTCCCAGGAAGGCAAACTGAACAACCGAGAGCTGAAGCAGAGGTGAAGATGAAGGGATTTTAGTTGATATTTGCTTCCAGAGGCTTAAATAAATGTTTTTTAAACCCTAAAACACGATAATAAAGTGTTGAATCCCAATGCTTTTGGCAAAAGCTCCCTCATCTAGGAATGATTTCATATCAGCCAAGCTGTTAAGCAGAGGTTGTCATGGAAACAAGTTATATTCAAATGATATGGCCAGAGATATACTGTATTTAGTGAGTTCTTCATTTGCTGCATATTGGGAACATGTCAGAACTAAATGATATTGCATAACTTTGTTTTGTTAAAAACAAACTGGCTCGCTGCCCCCTGTTTTTCTCGCAGGCTTGTGTCCAGTCCTGCCTGGGACAGGTGGTTTTCCACACAGTACCAAGCACTGCTCCACAGGAGAGGCTCCTCACACAGCTGGTCCCTGCAAGCTCCCATTCATAGAAGCCTTCCTTCAGAGGCATGAACCTGCCCGAGTCAAACAAGCAGAGGAATCTTTCCTTAGCTTCTACAATTGGCATAACCATCCCTAGCGAGTCTGAAAAGAAATGCTGTTAACTAGATCCTTTCCTCCTCCACTAAAAAAGTTCCTACATAGGCATTGTGAAAGTCTGAAAAAAAAAAAAATCTATACAATTACATAAAAGTAAAGCCAGTTCATGTGTTTGTGGGCATCCCATAGGTGTCCATGACCTCCTTGTAAACACAGGAATCCTATTAACTTACTGTTGGTGACTGATGCCAGAACAAATCTCAGAGAGGACACGTGCATACTAAATTTGTACCTCTGCTTTTTTAGCTGTGGAGCTGTTAAAAAGTGCAAGAATTTTGTTATGTATCCCATGAGTAAATGCATATTTTTCTTAATATAAACAAAATAGATGGAATCATTCTTGCTCAAGCTATAAACCAAAATCAAATCATCTTTGGCCAGGATGCTGTGTAGAAACTCTATCCTGAAGAGCGAAAACAAAAATGAAATACAAAATTGGCTCCAAAATCACTCTCATGGGAAACACTGTGCAGCTTTTATGAAGCAGAGTCCAAAGGAGGGTGGTTTAAGCAGTCTCCCAAAGGATCAAGATTCCTGATTGCCCAATAGAAGCTGAGCAGTAAGTATAAGTCAAACAAAAAGTAAAACCTTACCCTTAAAAGTTGTTACATAACTGAACATACTGTAAAATGCTTCCCGGGAAGGTGATGGCATCTCACAGCCTCCAGGTCCAGAGGCATGGAAAAATGGAATGGGAGCTTGCTAACCTCTGGGGCAGGTTATTCTAAATTTCTCCAAGCTTTCTATTACAGTTTATAAAGAAAAAAACGAGGCCAAATTGCTCCTCTGGTATCTGAAAAAGCAAATCACAGGATGGAATTCTGCCAGATGTGAACATGAAGAATTCAGTACCAGTCCTCTACCTCCCTCAGGTTAATGTACAAGTTGGAAATACACCAGTCTTCCCAGGATCCTTGATGCATTCCAGAATCACAGCTCTCTCTGGTTACCACCACTTGTGAAGGAAGGCTGAGCCTCATCCAAAGCCCTTTACAGTTAAATAAAGACATGGATTTACTTCCTCATGCTTTAGATTAGATCTTTTCCCTTTACTTAGCCATCTTTAGGGAGTTGAACTGGCTTAACCCAACACTCAATACATGCATCAGGTATTAGGAGACTTGAATTTCCTACTTAGCTTTGGATACTTGGCTTCTGCTTTCATCCCTCCCTGTTCCCCACCCTTTGAAGGCACTGGGACTACCCAAGGTGCTGAAGGGATGCCCAGCAAAGGTGAGGTCAGGGGCATAAATGCAAGAAATCTAACAAACATCAAAGTTAAGTTATATGTTGGAAACAAACTCCAGAGAGCTTGCTTTTCCCGTTTTTCCAGTAAAATATCTGCAGAGTGTTCCACTTAGATATTGCTTCCCCAAACATGAGGATCCCAAAATAGCACCATCTTCAATGCTCTTCTGTGTTATAATGTTATTGGCATCACATCTGGCATTGGCTTTGATGTGGAACATGAGCTTAAATACTGATCTTTTTCTTTTACAGGCATCCCAGTACACAGCTGAAGGAAACAATGTGCAAGAGTCACATCCTACACGCTGAGCAAACCATGTTAGTCCATACCACAGAGTGAGCCTGGGATGGAAACCCTCAACTATTACTGATATTGTAAAAAATAAATTCTAAAATATAAACCCCACAGAAAATAGTATTTTATAGGTTTTATGCTCATCTCTTAAAAATTACGAGCTCTACGGTTCAGCTCGTAGGGGTCATTACACTTTCTGCATCACACCATCAAATCTGGGACCTGTCCAAGCCAGGAAAGCCAAGGGCCCCTCTGGAAATAAACCACTAGAGGGAGACTTCAGCAATGGAATACCCACAGGGAGAAAATCCTGCACATCCATTAAAAAAACCCCAAGATTTGGGTCAAAGTTGCTCTTTGTGTTTCTTCTTCACAAACAAAAGTGGCTGATATTAAAGGGTCAAGTTTGGCTTAGTTACTGTAAGCTGAGGGAGCGTTGTGTAAATGGGATCAGGCAGTCACGTATTCCTCTGCTGTTTGTAAGAGGTTAGGCTGACTCTATTAAAAAAAAAACCATACCAAAAAATACCCCAGCCACTGAAAATACTAATAGCTGTATCCTAGCAACATCACGGATTCCATGTGGACTTTGTTCTGGAGTCTACAGTCCTATTTCATCAAAATTATTGACTTTCTCAAAGTCTCTAAACGACCATCAAAAAACCAGTTAGTGCTTAAAAAATACAAACATTTAATTAGTCACATTAATAAGAAAAAAAGAAGTGCAGCATTGCATGCTAGCGCTCCCTTTTCATGGAGCTCAATTTAGCTTCCTTTGAAATCATCATCAAAATTCCCACTTTATTCATTCATTCAGTAGCAGAGCCGGGTCCCTCCTTCAAGAAAAAAGCTGGAAATGGCCCTTCAGAATTTGGCAGATGAGGTTTGTTTCCCAGGCTGAGCTCACTTATTGTATGGATCAAAGTCACAGAGCTCTCCATAATCCCCCTAGTCATCATGTCCTTACTGTGAAGGTAAATCAAGTGGCATTCAAATGATATCCAGTGGCTTTCTACAAGGCTTTTGTACTGTGCATGTAACCAGTGTCCTCTTTTTCCCTAAGCTTTTTTTTTTATTTAACCACGACAAATTTTTTCAAGATCACAAAAAATGTGAAATCCTGTTGGATCTTCCTAAAAGCTCAGGCCCTGCTGCTCTGACGTATGAAGACTTCAGGTTTAACACAGCTCTGGGATGTTTTTCCTCATCAATCCTGCATCGCTGAAGTGAACTTTATTAGATAAAATGCAAGGGCAAAAGGCCAAATAAATAAAAAATGAAATGACCCAACCCTTCCAAAGAAAAACCCTTGGCACAAAAAGAACAATTGAGAATAAACCCAACCCTATCCGAAACAATTAAGCTCTTACCCTTAACAACTTGTATGATGATACAAGGAATCCTGGGGCATTTTGGCATTTAACCCAGGGTTTGGGCAGACTCAGGTTTTGGTCACAAGTTTTGCTCAGCTCCAAACTACACCACAGCTTTTCATACAGTTTTTATCTATTATTCCAAGCTTCAATACATTAGCAAGACCTTTTACCAGAGAGAAAGCACTGTTAAAAGAGTAGATTCCTTTTCATCAGTCTGCCTCAAAAGCTCAGCTGATAGGGTAGCACAGAGTAGAATGCTTCTCACGCTTTACTTAGCCCACAAAGTTGGTTGAGACCCACCAACACTTTAAAACTGCAAAACCTTTTAATGTGCTATTTCTGTAGTTCAAAGTTAAACGGCGAGAGAATGCCTTTGTTGAAGAAGTAATTTAAATACAGAAGGGTTAGTTAGAGACTTTCAGCCCGTGACCATGAATCTGGTGATGGCTGGATTTGAATTCCAGGCATGGCACTGAACTGTCTGTACTCCTTCAGCCTTGAGCTGACCTCTGAACTGCTGCTCCTGGTCATGGGAACGCTGCCAGATTATCATCCTGCTCCAACACCCCAGGAAGGGCTTTATCTCAACAGACAACACCCGTTTAACTGAGAATTTAGCATTCAAGTGTTCATGGGCTCTCTGATACTGTTAAATCTCACAGTTTTAGTCACACTGAAGGTTTTTACATTGCTCATCCTTTCAGTTCCACCAGTTGTGAGGGGGGAAGGGGCCATAGGCAAGGAAGGGATATCCATTTGCACAGAGTGCCAAAATAAGGGAGTAGTTCTGGCTTCATATAAGCTGTGCACAGGTGTAAACCAACAGGGTAATAAATATATAGGACAACAGAGCAGCAAAGAAATGGGCTTTCAGATTTTATTTACTGAAGTTAAAAGATGGTATCAGAAGCTACTTCCAGGACCTCACATAACTTTCCCTGGTGACTAGATTAATTCCAAAACTTTCCCAAGGAGAGCAACTAAACAAAAATTTGAGAGTTGCATACTAAATTATATTGCTAATTATGCCTTGAAAGAGAGCTGTTGGGCTGATTTATACCTGTATGTAAATATGTAAAGGGGGGGGTAAAATACGCCATAAAGAGGGAGATCCTTTGACTAGCCAAACTGCTTTGATTTGAAGGCTCTCTTTAGCATTTAGTAGGAGTAGAAACCTGAGCCTGTTGGTCAGTTGCAGCAGGATTGCTTTTGATGGCAGACACTTCAGACAGCAAGTGGAGAACAGCAAGGGCTGAATTCATACCAAGGAAATAAAAAACTGCTTTCACGGTGGCTTTGAAAAAGAACTTTCAATTGTGCATTACCTCTTTTCTTTTTTTTTTTTACCCAGTGAATTTTCTAGACAGGCATTCACAGTAGATCTATCCAAAAGCAGAGAAAGGATAGCAATGGAAATAAGTTGTTTCATGATCAGCACAGCCACCTTTTGTTCTGAAGCTGCCCACGCTGTCCACGGCGAATTTCCTGTTGGGTGCCAAAGGCCATTTTGCTGTGATGAGGGTGATAGATTCATCCTGGGCTGATGAGACAGTGCAGCCCCTGTGCAGGGAAGGCCATTTGTGAGGGCTGAAGTCACTCGAGCAGGGAGATGTGACAACACAGCGTGTAAAACCCGTTGTTGCCTGCTTGTCCTGCTGCCAGGTTTAACCTCAACCTGAGGAGACAGCTGCAGCACATGCATGTACACACATGTAATTAGGTACACACTTATTTCAAGACTTTGTAGCCCCTCCTGCTAACCAAGAACTTGGGGCCTGAGAAGCACTGCAGCAGCAGAGCCACAGGCTGGCAGTGCTCCTAAAGGCTCCTAAAAGCTGCTTATCTTTGGCCTAAGGAGTTTATAGCACCCATGTATCCCCAAAAGCTCATTAGCTCCTCGGTAAGCAGCTGAGACACTAGATCCACAGGCAGAACAGCGGTGGCTTGAGTTTGCTACAGCACAGATAAAACTTCTGGGCTTGACTAGTCTGCAGCAGGCTGGTTCAATAGCCTGAAGCAATCCCACTTATGTATAAACTGGAGAAAGCCTGATCTCGTGAAATGCTCCTTAGTATCTGGCTTTGCTAGAAGGAGTGTGTGTAGCTAAAACTCAGCTCTGCCACGGGGCTGCACCCGCCTCCCTGGTACCCACCGAGAGCCAAAATCGGCATCTGGCAGCATCCCCTGCCATGGCAGCTGAGGAAGCCACGTGCCCTGACACGGCCTCACATTGCATCTGCTTCTCCCTTGCCCCGCACTCCTCCATCACTCATTGCCTCCAGGGCAGAGGGGTGGGAATGCAACCCAAGCAGCTGGCCTGCATCCCAGGAGAGACAACTATGGAGATAGGAAAGAAGGACAGGAAAATCTGTGCCTGGGGAGGTTCCCCCCGAGATTTTAGAGGAATGGCTTTCCGTAACTTTCTCAGCATGGCTGTGGGACTGGATAGCAGCTACAAGCTCCTGTAGAAAGCCATCATGTCAGGGATATTTCCTGTCTCACTGTGGCTATTCCCCGTGTCACAGGGGAGGTCTTTCACAAAGGAGCTGCTTCTGAAGAACAGCATGTCACCAACAATTCAGCAGGTTAAGTTTAGCAGAGCCGGTGACAGATGTGAGCAGGAAGGAGCTATTCTTCCCCTCTGCTTTTCTTCCCTCTCCATTGAGCAAAATCTTTAAAGACCAGCTCCCTTTGCAGAAGGCTACAGAACTTTTAGCGAGTGGCATGCATGGAGGCATTCACAGCCATGATACCTGTGTCTGGTTATTTCCAGTCAAAATAATCTCCTACTCAATTATGGAGAAGAATAGAGAAGCTCAGCCTGACTCACAATCACATGGGGGAAAAATGAGAGGAGTTGTTCAAGTTCAAAACGTTCAGCTCGCTGTGGAGGAGGATTAGTACCGCTGTGGAAGGAGGCTTTCTCTCCCTCTGCAACAGCACAGCACTAAGGGATGGAAAAGACCCGAGTCCACTTCCCTGCTGTGCCAAATATACTCCTCCGTTCTTCTCTCCTCCCTCCCCAAGAGAGCATATGAAGTATTAAACAGCCAGGAATAAGCCCTTGAAAAATGTGATCGCTAGCTGTCAGATACCTCTCTGCCACAGAGATGCAGTTCTGTGACTGTTCATCTGCAGATCCTCTGCTGCCATCCAGGAAATTGGGAGCCAACAGTGACATTAATACTCCCATCCACTGTGGCGTCACCTGCACATTTTGCACGACTGTGCTAATAATTCTGTGAACAAAACCACATCCAAAATGCTTCATTAGTGCACTGCTGAGCACAGATCCAGGCTCTGCTGGCCCATGCCCTTCCCAGCCTGATGGCAGTGCCCAGTGCCCCATCCCTGACCTGACATCTGGACCCTCTGCAAGCGAGAGGCAGGGTGGGGGTTTTCCAGCATTGTTTTAAATCTGTCTTCATTTCACTGGCATGAACCATGGCTGTGCCCTGGTTACAGAGGGCAAGCATGGCTCCTGTGCAGAGGAATTATTTTGGGTAGTACTGTAAATTTTGCAGACTGAAAACTTCTCATGCTGTTTTAGCCAGTGCCTAAACATTACCTTAATGTGTCATCTTCTGTTCTGTCATTGCCACAAAGAATTATCATGATCCTTGTAAACACCCACAAACTGGCCTCATTATCTCCTGGCACTCCCTCCTCCCCTTCCAGGGATGACTGATAGCCACTGATCTGCCACTGGCATTCCCTAGGCTGCAGCCTCGTGGTTCACTCATCCTCCCCCTTCCTTCTCCAGGGTTCATATCAGCTCTCTCGCCCATCACACCCTTGGATTTTAAGTTCCCTTGGCAAAGGGACAGCTTTTTGTTTTGCTTATGTAGCACCCTGGTCCCTGACTCACTCTGTTAGGTGCAAAGATAACACAAATAATGAATGTCATCTGGAGAACTGTCTGGGAATTACAGGAAGCTGGGAAGGAGGATCTAAATCTTTTTGTGCCAGATCCGACTCAAGCCTCCGTTATCCCTTTTTGCTCCAGACTGACCTTTCCATCTCCTTGATTGCTAAGCCTGAAAACTTTTCTTTGCCTGAATTATCTGTGACAGCAAAATTGCTTTGGCTGACTGCTCTCACCTGTCCTGCTTCCCTGTGGCATCTCAGGCCTGATGGGGCTCTGGAATTGTCCCTCAGGCATGTCCAGACATTTCCTGCTTCTTCCCTTACATCGCACCAGGTTTCTACTACAGTAGTAAAAGGGTACAGGACACTTCTCCTTCCAGAAACATTATGCAGAGCTCCTAGACAGAGGAACACAAATAAGACCCCCCATAATAAGTAGCTAAGGCTTGGGGAAGCACCAGTGACTGATAGAAAGAAGGCAATATGCCACAGTATTTACTGTAAGACTCCCTATTTCAGCTGTCTTTCCTGTTCAAGGCAGCGAGAGGAGAACATGAAGAGGCAGCCAATTCAAGTAAAGCACACAGAAAGGTCAGAGGAATCCATCTAGCTTGTGCAGCACCATTTTGTAAGCAGAGAATAGCTCTTAGTTAAACTCGTTTTGTGAAAGTGATTGAAGGGAGAAAGGAAAATAGCTTAACACACTCATTACAATCTCTGAGAATTACCTGTTCCTCATGACTACTGTGATGGGTCTGGTTTTTGTCAGGCTGTGCCCAAATCAGTGTGCATCCACTGTTTCCAGCCCCTGCAGAAGCACTGGAAGCAGGAGCCCCGTGTTTCAGTGCCATGTCCAGGGGTACATCCTGCAGCATCCTGCAGAGCCAAGCAGCACCAAGGACAAAGGCTTTGCCATGGGCATGTCAGGGCAATCCCTGCTGCTCCTTTTGACTCTTAGTGGCAGGCACCTCCTCAGGCACTGCAGTCCCTACAGGTTGGAAGAGCTCTTTGAGCAGCTCTGTAACAGCAGAAAGGTTGCAAAATACCCTACTTCTCATTTTTTAGTCAAATACTGTAAATCTGGTACTGTCCTAATGTCCAAACTGAGACTGAGCCTGGACAAGAAACTTGTTTGAACCTGATGGGTCTGATGCAAAGAAGACATGAAGCAGCCTGAGGTCACTTACCTGTGTGGGGGCACCCAGGTGGGACAGGGAGACTAGAACCAGGGCTGGGTGTAACCCATGTCAGTCTAACCCTTTGGGAGGTGAGGAGCCTGCTGATAACGAAGACTGTTAACCCCCCACCTGCCCTTTATTTTCTCCACACCTTCTGGCTGTCCCTTTAGTGTCTCACTTCTCAGCCAGTCCCAAATTCCAGTCTCACACCTCCTATAGTGCCATATAGTAGCCCCATCAGGGGAGCAGGCATGAGAAGACAGATGAAACACCATTCCCTGCCGGCTCTCCTCTCACTACAGGTGGAAGAAAGATGAGCTAGCAATTTGCTGCTGGCCTGGCAAGATAGCAGTGAATTACAGCAGCTCCTGAGCCAGCTCAGCTGCGCTGGCGAGCATTCAGGGAGAGGAGAAACCCTTCCCGCAGGCACGGAGGAGGGAAGCAGGTGTGCTATTCCCTTTTGTTCGCTTGTTGGCAGAGATCACAGAGCTAACACGGGCCATAAGGTCTCCTCTGCTCCTCCAAAAAGCCACACGCCTCCAAAGACAACTGATCCTCCTCGTACTCGTGGTTGGCAAAGCGCTTTGGCTGCTGGCACCCTGCCATGGGAGAACCTGTTAATGCAGTCCCGAGCTGCACCTACGCGGTGTCCCGGCTGCTCCAAAAAGACACCGCTCCCGACAGAGGTGCCGGGGCTGCCGAGGGGACACCGTGCACCCGGCACTCCAGTCACTGCACGGATGTGAGAAACGCCTGGAAAATTGCACAAAGCACTGAACAACCCGTGGGCAATTCTCTGTCACAGTAAAACTTTGGTGCAAATGAGAAACCTAACAACTGAAAACAGCTCAGATGCACTGGCTGGAAGCAAAAAGCAGCCTCAATTATCCACCACCTTTTTTTTTAACCCCTCTCAGGATTTCTTTGCTCTCCTAACACCGCAATAAATAACAGATACAAACCAGATCCATGGGCAAATAAAGTCCTGTGTGTGATACACATTGCCCTAGACACATGTTTGGCCCAAAGTCTGGTTTTGGTTCACCACTGTTTAAATGCCAGTTCAGCAGAGCTGCTCTCGTGGCACAATCAGGGTCAGTGCCTGGCCCCTGCCACACACAGAGAGGCTTTCTGAAACCAGCCAGAAAGTTCCACTCAAAAGATGCTCCACCAACATTTGCTTTTGGGGCTAACACAGATGATTTAATTGCTACAGTTTCTGGAATAAAGCTGAATTTACTGATGGCTTTTAATAGAATGCTCGAAAAGGATTTCAGACGTGTCCTTCACAAGAGGCCATGAAGGAAACTCAGTAATAGTACGATAATTGCATTAGCATCTCCAGCGAGCCCAGGGCTGCGCGGCGGTGCGTGCCTTACAAGGCACACAGAGAGGCCTTGCCCTACATACACAAGGATGGCAAAGTGGGAGAGAGGACAAGGATCTGCATCTCACTGGCCTACATTAAACTGCGTGTTATAAACCCGCACCAACAGCACAGGGGCATCAGCAGATGCTCTGTGCTAGTCGGGTCAAAGGTGTTTTATCCAGCTCAAAAAACCTGCCCCGCCCTCCACAGGTCCTGTGTAACTGAGCCTGGGAGCTGGTAAGCCCCTGTGCAACACAGAAACAGGGAGAGCATCCTGTTCAACCTTCTTAGGAACCCTACTCAGACCCCAAATGTCAGGCTCCTGACTTGCAGAAGCACTTTTTCCTCAATGTTCACACTGAAACATTTGCTACATGAGCTTGCTGGAACGTCTTTACCCTGCAAACCACTCTGCCCTGCAAGAGACTGCACACACAGATGCTGTGCTGCAACAGGTGCTGCTGGACTTGCCTCTCCTGCGAGCAGAAAGTTAAATGGCCATTTAGCATGGGTAAATCTAGCAAAAAAACACTGGGGACTGTGACATGGGTATATCGTTGATTTGTGTCTATATCAGACCAACACATGTGCCCTGGGTACCAATACGCGTGTATACGGGCACATATACACCTGTGACACGCCCATGTGGAGACAAATCGGCTCCATCAGCTGTGAATGGCATCACCACCGCCCGCGGGAATGGCCGCAGTGGCCGGACACCCC
>NW_021939063.1:3969498-3989610 GCF_001715985.3 Manacus vitellinus | reverse complement strand
CCCCTCAGCTGCAAGGTGCTGGCCTTCCTGGCCGTGCTCTTCTGCTTCCACGCCGCCTTCCTGCTCTTCTGCGTGGGGGTCACGCGCTACATGGCCATCGCCCACCACCGCTTCTACGCCAAGCGCATGACGGGCTGGACCTGCCTGGCTGTGGTGTGCATGGTGTGGACCCTCTCCATGGCCATGGCCTTTCCCCCCGTCTTTGACGTGGGCACCTACAAGTTCATCCGGGAGGAGGAACAGTGCATCTTCGAGCACCGCTACGTCAAGGCCAACGACACGCTGGGCTTCATGCTCATGCTGGCGGCCGTCATCGCCGCCACCCACTTGGTCTACATCAAGCTGCTCTTCTTCATCCATGGCCACCGCAAGATGAAGCCAGCCCAGCTGGTCCCGGCCATCAGCCAGAACTGGACCTTCCACGGGCCAGGAGCCACCGGCCAAGCAGCTGCAAACTGGACGGCTGGCTTTGGCAGGGGGCCCACGCCGCCCACCCTCGTGGGCATCAGGCAGGCCACCCACAGCCAGATCAAGAGGCTACTGGTGCTGGAGGAGTTTAAGATGGAGAAAAGGCTCTGCAAGATGTTCTACATGATCACCTTGCTCTTTCTGCTGCTCTGGTCCCCCTACATTGTGGCCTGCTACCTGCGGGTCTTCATTAAGGCCAGCTCCATCCCCCAGGTCTACCTGACCACCTCCGTCTGGATGACGTTTGCCCAGGCAGGGGTCAACCCGATCCTCTGCTTCATCTTCAACAAGGAGCTCAGGGTCTGTCTCCGAGCCCACTTCCCGTGCTGCCAAAGCATCCAGAGCACCCAGGGCACCATCCTTTGCGATCTCAAGAGCTTTGGGATGTAGGGGGGCTTTTCTCTTTCTAAAAAAGAAAGATGGATATAGTTTTCCATGTTTCTGCATATGATCTCAAGAGAGTGGGGGACATACTAAACCACCACCCAGCACCCAAACCTTAGGCTGTAAGAAGCTATTTTATTTATTTTTCTATATTTTGCGTATGCTCTCTTCAGAACATAACCAGTTGCTGTCTATGGGAACAGGTACTTGAGCAGAACACCCCCAAACCTTAGGCAGTAAGAAGCTGTTTTTCTTTGTGATTGTGTGGTTTTTAAAAACAAAACAGGGCTCCAAGTTTCTGGTCTTGCTTCTAATGTTTCTAAACATGATTCCAACAGATACGGATTAAGGCCATGACATTTTTTTTGTTTCCCTATTCCTGTCTGTTTTGATAAAGGCTTAACAATTTTACTCATGTAATGTTTGATAAGGGCCAAGACAATTTTATACTAAAATTATTTTTGATGACCTCAAGAGGTGTTGTTTTATTATTATTTGATTTTAAGTGAAGAACAAGAAGAGGACGTTCCTAATGTGGTCAGAAGTCAGTTTTGGTGGGAGCTGTTGGGTTCATTCATTCTCAAATGGTTTGAATATTTGAAGCAGTTAGTTATAACTTTTGCTTGACATGCAAACAGTGTAGAACTAATTTCAATTTTTCTTGTTGCACTATTCATTTGGTAATATTTCAGAACTATTTGTGAAATGTGATTTTAAAATACCAACTTTAAAAATAATCAACTATAGCAGTTTTTAAAACCTAGATTGAAATTCATATTTTACTGCCTTTATAGGAAGTTATCTACAAACCTGGGTAATACTTGTACATTTTGACTGTTTTCTTTAATAAAATATTGAAAACCTTTACTGTATGTAATTGTTTCAGAATGGCAGCATTCTGCTTTGCTGACAAATAACTTGTGTATGTGGAAGGTTGTATGTCTTGTGTCTGAGTAGATTTCACAGCTGAGGTTATTATGGACAAGCACAATCCTTATTTGCTGTTAGATCTCAATTTAGGTGTTTATACCAATAAAAGTGACTAAAGCTATTTTTAAGAAGACTTAAGTTCATGATGGGCAACAGGTTTAAATAGCACAATTCTTTGTGTCTACCAAAACCAAAATTCTGTTAATGACAGGAAAGACTGTGTATTTGTGGATCACTAATTTTAGTTGGCAAAGCAGTTTTTTAACATGGTGGCTTGGTTAATACCACACTCATTTGTAAACTGTATTCTTAATGGGAAGTGTACATGAATTAAGCAGGGCATTTTAATCTGCTCTGTTGTTCTACAAAAACTTCTCTGGAAGTATTTTAACCAGTAGCCTGATGGCAGGATCCTGAAAACCTTTGAGCTGTCTCAGAGGAAGCTGTCCTGGATTTGCTTCCCTTTCTGATGGATCGTGTAACATTTAAAAAACGTGCTGGAGCAAGTCACACAGAAAATGACAGGGACAATCTCAGTTTACATGAATAAATCTGCATATGCTATGATTATTTCTGTAGAGAGTAGTCCAAAATTGGTAGACATCAACTGAGAAATAGTTGTCCTGATTGAAGAGACACGTGTGGAAGATCAGGGGAATGAAATGAGGTGGGGCTTCTGGTTTGGTTTTAAGTCTCGCTTCCCACTCCCAACTCAGATTTGAACACGAGAGAGGCAATGTTTCTTTCAGTGCATGAAGAGAAGGTTGGAATTTGAGTTTTTGGTATAGCTGCAGTAGAAGCTGGAACTGTACCAGTGCTGCCAGAACTGGGCTAAGAAATATGACCATGGATGGGGTGTCTTGAAAACAAAGGGAAACTTAATGATCATTTCCAAAGCTGTTTGAAAATGCACCTGGGTACAGAAGGAAAGCTGTCACATACTTCATATCACAGCAGCAGCTGGTTATCAGTGCTAATTATATTTTCAGCCTGCAATATCATCTCATAGTTTAGTGAATCTTAGAGAGTAACGAGGTTACATTCTTTGTGTTACAAAGAATGTGAGGCAAAGCATGGATGCTGTTGGGAATTGTGTTCCAAGTATATACTTTACATGCCTGGTTTACTGTTAGGTCTTTTCTGCATGGTTCCAACTTTTGCAGAGTCATATTTCCTTAAGAAGCTTCCTGTGTAGGGGCCTAGAACTGTGATCTCTAACCCAAATCTTGCCATCTTTTTCCTAATCATGCTGCTACTGAAGCAAATATTTTCTTCCTCTATTAAAAGTATGATATTTTTGCATCCTCTCTCTCTTCCAGGCTATAAGTAGTATGGTTATGATTCTATTTAAACCACAGAGATGGGAAAATAGTTATTTTAAAACCTCCTTAAAAGTTGCAAGGACCAGATTTTTCACTTCTAGGAAAATTAAGCACAAGTTGTAGAGTCAGTCATATATGTGGGGGATGAAAACTCACCTTTGGGTGACCTGATGTTTTTATTTAGAGTTGGCTTACACAACTGCTGCTTTGTTGAATGCCAATCTCTGTGCAGAGGCATCCCCCAGCTCAGTGATGCCCTCACTAGATGGGTGAGCTGGTTCTTACCTAGTGAAGATAATGGATGCTTTGCTATCACCCATCAGTGGCAGCCAGACCCAATCTTGCTACAGCAAAAGAATACAAAAAAGGTTAAAAAGAATATCTGTATACCCTGCCTTTATCTTGCACGCAGCTTCCAGGGCTGTCTTAGGACTTCTGATGTACTCTGAGGGCAAAATCAGTGCTGTTTGAAGTTAATGTTTGAAGTTAGTTTTATACTTTAGGTACTTGTAGTGTCAGTCAGATTATGATCCTGGCCATGGTAGTACAAAAGAGAAGGAACTCCAGTGGCTTTAATGCAGGGTTTAGATGGGTGTTGTACAATAGGGTTTAATTCCAGAAGATGTGAAACTAAATATCAAAGACATACACAGAAAATTAAGTACTGGGTGCCAACACACCAACAAACACCACTTTGCTGGCTGAGCGTGCACTAAGAAAGTAGGAAAAACCAGAAAGGGCTGGAGAGACACCAGAGAATAAGTATTCCTTCTGAAATCTGAGAAAATATAAGAAAGTTGCAAAAAAAAAAAAGTAGCATTTCCAAAGCACAGCACTAACATCTCCTCACAGCAGCCTTTAGCCTGCATATGGGGAAAGTGGGTCACAGAGATTAAATGCTTTGACCAAGATCAGAGAAGGGGTGTTGGAGAGGAGGAAAACCTGTTCTGGATTAAAAAAAAATAGAGAAATAATGTTGGGGACTATGGGCTTAGCACAGGGAACCTTCGCTGCTGCTCTTGGGACCTGTGAGGTGTGGCTGTAAACCTCCCTATCCCAAAAGCCAGAGTGCTGCTAGTCTCACTCAGAAGTGCAATGGCCCAGACTCAGTGAGAGCTGGGTGTTAATAATTACCTCTCATGTCTGTGGGAGAAGCTCTTGCAGCTCGTGCAAGTCCTGGGCTCACTTGGAAAAAGTTGGTTGGTCTGAACTCCTCTCCCCATCCCCACTGACTAAAACACAAAGTACTTGGAAGGTTTGGTGGGCTGTACAGCAGTGAGACTTTCCCAGCTCTTCCATCGACCTGTGCTTGACCAGAACATAGATTGAGTCTTCTCTATGCCCCTCCAGGCTGATGCATCATAGTTTTCCATATTCTAGGCACCACAAGTGCTGAGTATCAGAGGAAATACCAACATCATCTCCCCCAGAGATTCTTCACAGTCTGGCTCAGAGGTCACAGCATGCTGCTTCTGCATATCTGTGGTGAGGAATTGCAGTTGTGCCGAGAGCTGCTCTGGAAAAACCGTGATTGCTGCTGGCATCTTCATTCACCAGGTATTTAACACATTCCTTACAAACATTTCCAGTCAAAGTCTTGAAGTCAGTGGAAGTTTTCAGTATAAACTTTAGTGTCAGGCCAGCTTGAAAAATGACACTGGTCTGAAGTCCCAGCTAGTGGCTATAATAATCTGATTTACAGCTCTCGGTGCCTGGAGTACTCTGGGGTGCTTCTAGCTCTGCTGTTAGATTTGGAATGAGTTTGCTAGGAAAGGAGCTGAAATATGTGGCTTCAGCCAAATTATCTTGTTAGGTAAAGGTCTCATTCAGTGGTCATGCTAGAGATGAAGGATGAGCAGGGGATGCATAGCCCACAGGCTGTCATCCTTCGCTTTTCCAGTACCAGGTCTGCACCAGGGGAGGCAAAGCTGCCTCCCAGGATGGTGTGAAGCACGTAGCCTTGAGTAAAAGGGCAGGAATTTGGCGTAGTCTGATAGCAACAGTTGTTTCCTGGGGCTCTGTCTGGATGTGATACAGCTACATCTCCAGAAGGCTTCTCTGCCATATGCTGCGGGACTGCCCTGGGACACATTGTGTAGAGCTCAGAGGAGAACAAAGCTGGCATTTTCCCTCTCTTACCAGAAAAGTGTGCATGGAGTTTGGCTGGACCTCTGCCACTTATCCCACATGGTTAAGCACAGTCACCTTGCTCCTTGGAGGCACCTGCACTTGCTCAGAATTGCCAAGAAACCACCCTGAGGGAAGGGGCTCCAGAGAGAACAACAGACACATATTGTCGGAATGTGATGTTAAGTATCACCTCATTAACTTAGACTGCAGATTGGATCATTCTGTGCAGTATCAGAATACCCCAGAAACCTTATTAGATAGTTATGCTGCAAATCAAAAAATTATTAGAAACATGGCAGGGGGGCTCTTTCCTAATAGAGGTTCCCTCATTTCTTAGCACAGCTTCCTTTGTAGTTGCTCAAAACACTGCACAGGCTACAGTTAATTCTATTATGATAGGAACCAGGAAGCATTTCCCATGCTAACTTATTCTTGTGCTTCAGAATATTATGGAGTTTATGACATGCTGAAGAAATGGAGCCATCAGAGAAAGACCATCAGTGAAGATAGTCTCCTAAAAGCTGGTGCAGAGTCATGCTGGGCTAGGGCTGGTACAAGGGACATCTTACCCCAAACCTCCTTTTATGCTGGTGACCTCTGATGCCATGTAATTCAAGAAGGACCTTGTGTGGGGTAAATCCTTACTCATCTGTTGGTTGTAGAACTGGCAATAAGGAGCTGACTTTCCAACTTGACATCTGTGGCATTCTGACTTTCCCTAGAGCTGCTGATGCTGAGCATCTCTGAGCCTGTTTTCACTTGGTAGAATTCATTAACTGCCCCACACCTCAGTACTTTGTCCAAAGAATGATTAATTATTCTCACTCACCTTTGTACCACACAGAACTACTGGTGGCAAGAGCAGAGCATTATCACGGGTGAACAATCACTGACTACACAAGCTTTCATCACTTAACTTTAAAGTCAAGCTCAGCCTTTCATGCAAGCTGTTGCATTTCTGTATTTCTATTCATGCTTAATGACCTCAGTACTTGCACTCTGTCTTTGATCTCGAGTCATGCATGGTTGTACTGTGGATGTATTTATTGGAAGGCCACTGTCTTCAGCGCTGCATTTTTCACATTTACCGTGACCAGGTTGATAGCACAAAGCACTTTGTGTAGGAGGCTTTCAAGTTCAAAGCTAGTCTTGCAAGGGCACAGGGAAGCTGTGAAGTCCCAGCTAATTTTAGGCAGTCATCATGGCACTAATAGTGTAGGCAGAAATCAAGAGATCACCTGGTGAAGAGAAAGCCCGTCCTAAAGTTTCTGAATGTTATTTACTGGCATGTCATTAAAAAAAATAATCCCGTGTTTGTGTGAGGATGATTAACCATTGGAACAAATCATCCAGAGAAAAAAAAATGGATCCTCCATCTGTGAGACATGCAGTGTGAGCCTGCGTGCCTGCCCACGGCACACCTGCCCGGAGCCTGCTCCCTGCCCAGCCGGGGTCCCTGTGCCAGGATCTGGGGCTCAGCCCCAGCACAAAGGGCATGAAAAAAACCCAGAAATGCCAGTAAACAGCAGTGAACGACCAGTAAACAGAACCCTCTCTGTCTCAGGGTGATTCACTCCTTCCTTTTGCTGACTGTTTTAAAACACCAATTTTACCATACCATATAAATACCAGTGCTCGTTTCAGAAATTTTAGCAGAGGTAGAGCTAAAATGGCTTTGTCATTAAAGAGGGAAACACAGGAAGATTCAGAGGAAAGGCTGAAGTCTGGGTGCTTTCTGACAGTGAGAGAGAGGAATGATTTAGTGGAATATTACCTCACTGCATCGAACCACTCAATCTGTCCCCATCTGTCACCGAGCGCTTGCAGGAGGGTGATGGAAAGGAAACGGTTGAGCAGCTTGATAGTCAAGTAAATCAACTGGGCTTTTTCCTTTTCCTTTCCCTCCCTCATTAGACCTCACACACTCACACTACACAGCAGGTCCCTCAGCGTGCTGTGCCAAGGGCAAGGGGACAGTCCCCTGGGTGCCATGGGACTGCAGTGACTCTGGGGCAGACAGACCAGCTCTGAGTGCCCCCAGGGTCAAAATGCCCTTAGGAGCCAGTTCCAGCGGAGCTGCAGGAGACATCTGGGTGTGGAGGAAGGTGGATGAAGAGGCAGTATGTTCAGCCAAACTGCAGTGTGACTAAAGGGGGAGAATATGGGCACCAGAGCCAAGGAATCAGCAGCGTCACAGGCAGAGGTAAAGCTTGGAGCCATGGTGTGAAAGGAAGGAGGGACATGTTTGGGCTGAGCATCACATTCCCAGCAGGATGATGAGGGATGCTGCAGATGCTGGGCTGTGCAGAACCTGCCACAGGGCTGCTGGTGGGGACAGAGGTGTCGGTGATGATTTTCCTCCCCAGGAGATCCTGAACTCTCAGCCAGCCAGACTTTTTCTTACTCTGTGTTTGTGCAATAGCTCTCTGAGCCTAAGTGCTGATGTAAACCAAATCCAAATAGTCAAAGGCTCTGTTGCAATGTTGAAAGGTTTGTTAGTGACTTTGGGAAGTTTAATGAAAGCAGGGCAGGGAGGGAGCTGAAATTATGACACCACCACAGTCAGGAAGTTTTGCTGTTGGATTTGAAGGGGTGGTGGACCTTCCTGTCAAAGTTTCACCCATGAGAGAAGAAACTGGGGAGGGAAAAAAATTAAAACCCTACTAATTTGTCAGGATGTGGTGAAATTTTTGGAAAGAGTGAGAATGCTTGCAGCTGCCTCGCCAGTGCCTTTCCCTCAGCTGGCCCTTCTGGCAGGTCCCATGGAAGAGGTTGGAGGTGTGCTCTGCTGCCTGTGCTCCCATGTAGCCCAGAGGAGTAAATAAAGGGTGATCCCAATTTTGCACCCCCTAGAATCAATGTCTGCTTTGCTGGTTTGTGAACTCTTTGCGGCAAGAGCCACAGCTGCCCATTCCTGTCGAAAAGAGCCCACAAATCTCTGCATGAAATGACACGAGTGCACTCACGTGCAAGAGAAAAAGTAAATATAGCAGACCCAGCTCTGCTTGCTGGGCTGGAACCAGGCCATATTTTCAGTCTGCTTCTGCAGCGTGTTACAGCCTTGGGATTTACAAAACCACATTACATTTGAAAACAGATTTAATCCCTTCCACGTGTTGCGATGTTGTGTGGGGGTTTGGGAGACCTGGTGGGATTCCCAGCCCAGGAAGAGAAAGGCTGCCCAGGCAGTGCAATGCAGAGCTCCACTGGGGTCCATGGCCCATCCTTTCTGTACCATTGGCTGGGATGCAACACAAGGACAGCAATGAATCCCAGGACAGCTCAGGCTGCAGCGATGTGAGTACACGCTGCCTGAAGCACAGACACTTGCTTTGTATGATCTATGAGATTTGTAACCTTCCAGGGACAGGGACATGCCTGTAACATGCTGATATCTGGTGCCATGGTACAAAGGAGCATCAGCCTGGGATGCTGTGGGCACTCCTGGCACACAGTTAACAGGTACCCAGTTTCCCAGGTAGACTGGGGGTTGCAGAGGAGACTTTCTGTCATTGGGACATTGTGCCTCATTTACCCCCATACTAAGGTGCCTCACACTCAGACCTTTAGGAAACCCCTACCATGGGGGTGTTTGCAGGTGTGCTATGTGGTCCTATTGCTCATTCCTCCTCTCCTGCACACTTTGCTCTCACTCTGCACTGAACTCCTTGCTGTGAAACAAGCTGCCATCCATCCTCCCCTCAGTGCACCAGACTTCCTTGGCTTTAGCCCTTCACATTCAGCCTTTCCCATCCCTGATGACCAGTCAGAGTGGCCCAAAGATGGCCACCATCCTCTAAGGCAGACACGTCTAAGGCAACCTGCCTGGCCAAATCATTGAGATGTGTCCTGCTGCACTGGGCTGGGTCTGTCCCCAATCAAGACTCTCCTTGAGAAACAAGAGGTGATTTGCTTTATGTACATTAAACTCATCTCCATTCCTGTGCTCAGAATTATTGATTAGTCTGACAGCTGTACCCCTGCTGGTTTGCCATTTCATATCTGTGCACAAGAGAAAGGCACATTGATTTTGCTATTATCAAAATCCTCCTGTATTTGCACAGTCTTTTCTCTTCCTGCAATTTTCTAATTCCTTCTGGAAAACATGCTACACATTGTCAAGATCAAATTCCTGAGACATCTTGTTTAAATCAAGGGATTCTTAGCACCTTCTGTTTCTTTTGAATATCCATCTGTGCAGAAATAACAAACCAGAGAGCTACTGGGGCAGAGGGAAGCACCAGCAAAGACCTCAGTCTATGGTCAGACTTGCTGCTATCATACCTTTTTGTGGTGTATTGTGATGAGGCGCTGTGAACAAGTTGCCTAAAGAAGTTGCAAAATACCTCTTAACAAAACATGTTATAGGGCATCCTAACACATTAGACTTTTGAGGTAACAAGATTAGTGTTTCTAACCCACTCACAAAGATATCAAATCAAACATAATCCCATTTACTTACCTCTAAACAGGTACATGTTCTTCCATTCTCTTCTCTCAAGCAGCACTATAACCTTCAGCCTGCTTCACTTAACCTCCTTTCACCTACTGGTCCTGTAAAACCAGTGTTTGTGTCAGGGTGACCTGTCTTCTCATTAAGGACCCACTCAGATCTGAGTCCCCCTTGCCACACAACCAGAAGAATTTATTTTGTGTCACCTCCTCACTCAAAGATTTTGTAACTTTATTATATTTTTTTAAGTGACATAATTTCCCAGGGGGGAATTGTGGGCAGGAGAATGCAGATGAAGCTGAGCTTCAGCTGGGCTTTCTCCTGCTCAGCAGCAGAGCCTTCCCTGCAGCCCCCCAGGCTCACAGGTGTGTGCTGGCTCAGCCAGCTGTGCACCCACAAACCCCAAACACCTTGCTTAACCTTTCCTAATAAGCATGTAATCAAATTAAGGCAGCAGCTCATTATATGTGGCTGTGTGTTTTCCTGCAGTGGCTCTCTGCTAACCCAAAATCTGGTTATTAACATGGAAACTCCTCCAATGTGGTGGGATACCAACATTATTCTATAGCATATCTGTAATATCAATATTCATATACTATTAAAAATTAATGCACATGTTTCTATTAATAATTAATAATACTGCAATATTAATAAAATTAAACCAAACGTAGGCACAGATCTCCTAAGTGGAGTGAATAAAGGAAAGTGTTTAAACCAGGCTCTCTTCACAAACTGGGAAAGGAGGCTTTTCCCCTCTACCAAGGTGGTTCCAGGACTGCACAATTTCTGTTCTCTTTTCTCATCTGATTTTTCCTGCCAAGAGAAATCCCCTTCCCTTCTTCCTAGGCAGGTAAGAAAGTTATTCCTGGCCTAGGATTATTGCCAAGGTGATCCTGGAGCAAACCAGCCAGCACAGGGGACTGCAGAAAAGTTTTCATGGCAGGGTTGGCTTGAGGCTGGCCACCTTTTCCATCGGTCATCTTGAGTCATTTGCTCTCCTCCTTAAGTCAAAACCTGGCTCCAGGGAAAAGCAGAGGGGCATGCATGGCCATTTACATTTTGAAATGCTTCTTGTGGCCACTGGTTTGCCTATTATCACTGTAAAGCAAAGGTAAAAGGTTCACTCTCAGCCCCTTCCACTGCAGAAAGAAATTAAAGGGATTTTGCATGTGCTTGAGTGAGGAAATCTCCCCTAGGATGGGAGAAAAGATAATTGATTAGGACAGACTTTAGGAAATAATTGGGATACAAAAGCTTAATCTTCCTTCCAAAATGATCTCTCAAATCAACTAACCTTCATTGTGAGTGTCAATTAATGAAAATTAAATTACTAAAAGGGGAATCGTAATAATTATTGCGAAGTGAACGTAGTGGGGATGTAGGACAGTGAGGTTTTGCCTTTGGCTCTCCTACGTCAGCAGAGAAGGTGTGGAGAAGCCCCTTGAGGACAAGTATGGAATAAGGTCTCTCTCAAAGCTTCACCTTTCAAATGCCCTGTCCAGGAGCATCTGCAGGACGTGAGAACTTCCACCTGCTCTAGATGGTGTGAACTTTGAACTCATGTAATTGGGGCTGTTCTCATTACCCAGATAAATGCTTAATCCCACAAGTTAATTGGCACAAATTACAACTACAAAGTTGCTCTGCTCTGGTCTGATGAACTCTCCTAGGAGTTCAGTTTGGCAGGTCTGAGACAGTCCTCAGATATAATTGTCCACTCATTTACAATGATATAAACCAGGGTTACTGCCTTCAGTGCAGTCACTGGTGATTTATGCCAGCAGGTGATGAGGAGCAGGGCTGGTATTTTCTACTGTGGTTCATCTTTCATGCTTTGGTTAAAAAAAAATGGAGCAAGAGATGGGACACATCTATTTTTCTTCTTGATTTTCCCTTGAGTGTAAATTGAAGTCCATGGTATTAAGGTTATTTTATAGTGATAGACCTGGACAGAAAAGCAACCCCCAGACTCCCAGTGTGTCCTGCCTCTGCAAACTGGGACTGTGTGGGTGCACAGGGTGTTTGGGGAGTGGCAGTGGTAGGATCAGGTTTGGGGGTTGTTCTTAAGCCCAGGTTATGGAAATTTCTGCAGCACTCACATGTCACTGCACTGGTATGGGAATGAGCTGGTCTTTCACCAGCACAGTCCAATACAGAGGCATTGGGGTGGGTGCCCTGGGGTTGGGCTCTCTTGAGCAATCTTGTCCCTCAAGACATTTATTTTTCTAACATGTGCAGGATTCACAAGGATCTGGCAAAACAACTAGTCCAGTTGTTCCTTGCTGTCTCCTCAGGGAGGTTGTGGGGCCCAGTGGAAGGTACCTGGTAAACTCACTGTGTTGTTTCTCCTCCTCTCCAAGTAATACAGGTCTTTGCCTTGATAAAAGTGTGCCAACTTCTCCAATCCCCCCCCTCCATCATCAGCAAAGCACTGATTGTGGAAAGATGAATGACTTCACTTTTCCAGTTCCAGCATATGTTTGCATGTCTGAGAGCAAGAAACGTGTGAATCTCACACAAACTATTGGAATTCCAGCTCTGGGGACTGACAAGTAAATATGAAGTCACACAGCATTTCATAGAAAACCCACAAATCTTATGTTTGCTGAGCTAAAGTTGATCCTTTGAGGCATGTGCCAAGAAAAACCTCTCATATTAGTTACACCGAGATTCCTCCACCGTCTAGGACTGCAGCTTGATTGAGGAGTTCATGCCTTGTAAAATCCAAGTTTCCCTAAAAGCAGCCAGAGGCACATAATCTTTTGCTAAGCTATCCGTAAGGAGCTCTGCTAGCTTGGTGGATCGAGTATGGGATAACAGATTACACTGAATAAAAATGAAAAGCCACAATGACAAAATAATGTTATAATATTAAAATAAATCAAATAATATACTGCCATTATTCTGATACAGAATTTTTACACAGCAAATTTGATACATATACAAGAAGTCAGGCAGCCCATTACAATAAACTTCAGGGTTCCTTTTTTTTTAATATAAACTACATCTTAATACATAGTTTGAGATGATTGGGTAGTCTTACACCAATTCAAGTAGCAACAACTTCTCATCTTAGAATACTAAAATAACAAAATCTTTTGATGCTTTGAATATTGAAATGCTTTGGTTCCACCTGCCACTTTTAAAAAGTGTAAAAACTACATCTATTGGTTAAATCTTTTTTCCTAGAGACACGCCTAACTTACAAATACAGTAATATAAATAAAGATACGAAATGCAATGTAAATACAATTTTTTGGCAATCCTCGTATGGTTCACACTGTGCACTTATTCAACTCTCAGTTCAATTCAGGTATTCCAAGGTGTAAAAATGTGGCTAAAATTTTTCAAAACTGACAATAAACTTGGATGTTTTCATTCTGGGTTTAAGCTGGAACCATGAAGACCATGAAATGGTTCAGAAATGGTTAAGCCCCTGCTCTCAGACAGAAGTTTTGGTTTAGTAGATGTCATTTTGCCACCCCAAAATAAAAGCATCTGCCACTGCAATTCCCTCCTGAAAACCCTGGCCACAACAGCACAGCATCTCATCTCCTGTTGATGTTGGTGAGGCAGGAAAGTGTGGTGAAGGGTTTCCCCATGGCAAGTACCTTGTTCATCACAATAACGAGAAAATGAGAATAGCGAGTGGCTCGTTCTAGCCCGGAACAGCTCCTGCTAAAAGAAGACATCTTCTTTTCTGAAGTGCAGCATACATTTGAATTTGCTGGAGGAAGTCCGTCCGCAGGTGAGGCCCGGGAGGCACGGGCAGGTGTGGTGCATCCGCCGCCCCGAGAAGGGAACCTGGGCACAAAGAGCACAGACGTCAGGGACAGGGAGCACTGTGGCAGCGGTGCTTGGGGGGATGGATTCAGAGGAACAGTGGGAATACTGGGAATGCTGTCCTCCTCCCTCCTTCCACTGACGGAGATTCCCCACGAGCTGCGGCCCGGGGGTGGAGAGCAGATGGCAAAGCCAGCCCTGTCGTACATCCTGGTCAAGCCACAGCTAAGGGCAAAATGTTAACAGTCGTGGTGCTGTGTAAATCTACATCTGTGACACATGTTCTCCATTTACTCCCGTTTCATAAAGGAGTCTGTTGTGAAATGACAATGGCCTTCAGCATCAAATGTTGTGGTGTCACTGAGCAGGGGTTTCTGTTTGTTCCGATTCCTGCCTTGTCACATGGCACAGAGCAGGACCCAGGAACCTTGGGATCCCATGGTAGTCAGGCTGGAAGGGACCTCTGGAGGTCACCTCATCTGACCTCCCTTGGAGCAGGATCCTTTTCACCACAGGGCAGAGTTTTCTCATTTCATCCCACCCTCCCCCAGCCACGCTGTGCTGCAGGGAGCACATACGGACTGCATTAGACAAATTTAACTGTGCCATGACATGCACATGCACTGACACTCTTCAACAACTTGATCACAAGCTCTGCCTTTTACAGAAGCTGAGCAGGACAGCGCAGTGGGACGTGGCTGGGAACCGCAGTGCTGCCAGCTGGCAACACACACTGAGCATCGCCTGGGTGCAGTGAAGAAAGCACAGAGGTACAAAGGCATTGCCAGACAGGCAGTCAACCCTAATTCCCTCATTTCCAGTTTTCTAGGTGGTTTTAGCCCAGAATTTTAATATTCTAAGGTTGTTTTTTTGTTAGTGTGCAAATTTTCTCTTTAAGAAAGCCAAAGGGAGAAAGTCTCACACAGTCCCTGGTGCATCACACCAAGAACCAGCCTGACTGCAGTGACACCCTGCTGGATGGGGGGAGTGGGAGGGGGACTCACATCACCTGCAGTGTCCTGGGCCAGCACCAGACTCCTGGCCAGCACTGTCTGAAGAGCATCCTCAGCACAAGGGATGCCTTGGGTTCCCCAAACCACCCACCACAGCCCCTCTGCTTCAGCATGAGCAGGGAGGCCACCAACCACAGGTGCTGAGAACTCCCCATGGCAATCAAACCTATCAGGTGCCCATGCACAGCACTGCAGCAAAACCCACATCCTGAGCTCTCAGCCTTCCAACAGCTCAGGGGATTTATCCAAAACATTACAGTTGCTGCAAGGAAACGTTCCTTTCAGCGGGACTCCCACGCTGTGCAACCTCACCTGCCTAGTTCTGCCTCAGACCCTGCCTGGTCCTGCCTCAAAATGCCAGCTGGGACTGCTAATGGCATAAATCCATCGCCATCTAGTTGCTGAGAAGGAAACTAGAAGGTGGAACCCCAACTGCCAGCCATCTCCTCCAGGGCATCTCCAGGCTCCTCTGGAGGTCCCTGAGGTGCCATGGCCGTGCTGGTGCCTGCTTTTGACCTGTCCTGCATGCAAATGAAAGGTTTTGGTGATCAGGGCACCAGCTGCTTGCTCCCTATCCAAATATTTAGTGGGGAGGAACCATTGAACAAACACTCCATCCTTAAAAATACCTCATTTTGCATACTATGGTAAATCAATTTGCTTTGTGTTTGTCAGGAATAGCAGTGGGGTGAGGAATCTAAATCTAAAATTAACCTCATAAAGCTTACAAACATCAGTGCCTGACTAAGTCTGGAGTGGACAGGCATCTTTGGTTGTAATTATGCAGGCAATCACCTTAAAATATATCACACAGAGTATAAATTATTGCCCAGTAGCAATAAGCTCATAAAAACCCCTAGAAGACAATTTCTCTTATCCTGACTCTTGGTAGTGTAAAGACCCCTTGCAAGAAAAACCTGCTACATTACATGGTAAAAATGAACATATCACAGCAGAAAATTTAAAAATTTAACTGAAACAGAACAGAGCCTTGAACTTCTTAAAACTGAGAAAACAAGCCATAGATACTGAGATGAGAAGTCAGGCATTGGATGAAACAGTGACAAAGGCAGATAACTAGCTGCACATTTGTAATCTGAATTTATTGCCTTGATATCTTCCTGTTGTGATGACTCTTGGGCCAAGCTCT
Organism: Manacus vitellinus; assembly: GCF_001715985.3. Lineage (NCBI taxonomy): Eukaryota > Metazoa > Chordata > Aves > Passeriformes > Pipridae > Manacus > Manacus vitellinus. The sequence goes on along the minus strand of NW_021939063.1, from coordinate 3,973,977 downwards.
TCCCTGAGGATGGCTCTGAAAAACACCAGGTTCTCAAACTGGTAATATCCCATTCAGTCTTTCGTATTACTTCTAAATAAACAGCTTTTTTTCATACTGCACATAATACACATAATTACACAGCCTTAAATAAACCTACTTGTTAAAATTATTACATTAATAATTCTGTGTATCATCTAATAATGTACTAATACGTAACTAATGTTATTTATATGTGTGTATATATGTATACATACATATATATTTGAAATTAATAGGTAGAATAGAAGAGAAGAGAGTCCATGGTGAACTTTCTCAAGTCCAAGTATGTGTGAACACCTTCCCAATGGCTTCTCAATGCACCAGGTGCCCCAATACTGGCTGGTGACATTTTTATGCTCGTGATAGGATCTTGTCCACTTCCACTGGGGGCAGTGACATCTGCTACGTTCCTGCTCACACGAGTAAGGATTGGCAGGGTTGGGCTTGGGAACCGCTAACGCTGTTTCAGATCACGTAACGGAACAAAACAGCAACAACAAACTAATAAGGAAACAATCTGGAAAGCATGTAGTGCTTTCATCCTCTGATTCTCTCCTGCATAATTCTGACAGTAATGTATTTCCTTACGTAGGTACCTTCAGCGCTGTTTCCACACAGATGGAAATGGCTGGGAATGGTAAGGAATGGGACATCTCCCTGCCTGTTCACCACGCACGGTTTTTATGCAATGTGACGTGCAGCGCAGGATATTCCTGCTCCTTTCTGCCCTGCCAGCTCCGGTCCCACAGCCCCCCTGGTGATGTACTCACTCGGTGACTCAAGGGGTGGCACTCCTCTCCCAAATTCCCCATCGGCGTGCACATCCGCAGGCTGCGGATCCACAGGCTGACCGCGCAGCACATCCCGCTGCCACACTGCTGGTCTCGGTCGCAGGCCTGGAGTTCAATACAGCATTAGGCAAATTAAATTAATAATAAATATATTCCAGAAATTGGACAGATCAGGTGCTCAGGAGCTGCCTCTGACACCCCACAAGTTACCGCGGCTCATTAAGGCTGAATAATAAGATCTAAGGCTGATTTACAATACTTGTACCTCCTACAGATCTGAATGTACAGGCTCCTGGAGTTGAGCCCAGGTTGTTTAAAGCCAGGACCACACATGGAGCTGCTCAGGGCCAAATCCAGGACTGCCAGTGATTTGTAGTCCCAAATTCTGAGCACTGATGGACCATGGCACATGCTGCTCCCTTTTCCAGATCGGCACCCAAGTGAGCTCAGGAAGGAGCAAGGACCAACCACACTAAATGGTCACCAAAACAGTCACCAAAACAGTCTATGGAGAAGCTAAGACAGGAAATCAACCATTAGTTTAATGACTTTTAAGTAACTACTCCTTCTAGTTTCTTATAATATCATAGGATTGAGAGCCCTTGCAAGGCTGCATGATAGTTTGTAAGAGAAGTCCAAGTGGAAGTAGCTAAAATAGAAGTTTAAATATGGATTCTGTGGTTGTTGTCTAGAATTACATGTAACTAAAAAAGGCCTTAAGAAAAAGTTTGCCTAAGTGTCCACATCCAAAAAATGCTGCTGTGGTTGCATTCTCCTCCAGGGGAGGGAAAAAATATTTTAGCCACTTACCCAATACAGCTTAGATAAGCACAAACCAAAATTCAAACTAGTGGGTATGTTTCAAAAACCACAAACCATGAAGAGCAATTGACACGTTAGGGTTTGAAAACAAGTTACTGCACATCTTTCAGCTACTTTTCAATCAAAAGCTTATCAGGCTTTTTATTATATGAATTTAATGCAAAAACCAGTCTCCTTTCTCTGATGGGAAATGCCCTTATTTAAAGGTTCTGATTACACCCCAAACATAAGCTTAATTAACTCACTGCTCTTGCTGTCTGACACCAGCAGTGATTGAGCAAAGGCACTGGTCAGCACTACGTAAACAGGCAGCTCATAAAAATGTACGTAAAAGATGATAACGGCTCTGGGGAAGACGCATATCAGAATAAACATTCTCTGGAGGGACAAGCTTACAGATCTGACCTTGGGATTTACATGATAAATGCCTTTAGACTGTACTCTACTGGGTAAATATTGCACTGGTTTCACCAGCAGAAGCCAGATCAAAATATATATTTAGAGATCAGCCAGAAGCTTAGGAAGAAGCTGTTGCCTGAGGATAAAGTTATTAAATAGTGTGTGTAACCCAAACAGCTCCTAAACACACAGCTCTGTGCTGCAGGTGAGCCCAAACACCAGAGTATTTACTTGCAAGACTAATATGGCCATACAATTACCACTAGAGCCTGCCAAATAGATAATGTTCATTTTCTGACCTCTCTCTTACAAAATAAATAAATAAAAAAACACTCTAATGATCTAATTTCGCCCTAGTGAAAAAAGAAGAAAACACAGGTCCAGTGATTTTGGCTGCCCCCGGCACACTGGTGTCCACTGCTCAGCTGGAGTCACAGGCTTTGCTATTTCTCACCAATCAGTTCCTGGCTTCCTCTTTTTCTCAGTTGTGTAGCTCAAACCCCATCCATCTCCATGGGACCAGTCCTGGAGTGAAGCACCACTCAGTTGAAAACCACACCTGCATATGTCCTAGCAAGCAAGGGTCTCAATGTCCATGCTGAACAATTTCCTTCTAAAACTCACACCCATATATATTTACATCTGGCAGAGCTTTTCAGGCTCCCTTTCCAAAAATGTATGACAAGTTTTGAAAATATTCAACCCAAACACTCCTGCCCACACCTTATCTGCAATGTGTAATTCATACTGCTTACTCCTAATCTTCCCGGGACAACACACGAACACCCCATTTAAACAGAGTTTTGTGGAAAATCAGCTCAGGAATATTTCCCAGGTGAAATGCCAGATGCAAAGGCAACTGGAGTCAGCACATGAACCACCACTGAAGTGAGGAAAGTTTGAATCAAGTCCTTAAATTACAAAGGAAAAGCACCTTGCAAGCTCAGAGGATGGGGACGCAAACACCTACGTCAGTTCTCGTCTGAGATTTGTCCATTCATCAGAAGCCAAAAATGCATCAAAGTGATTTAAGAGGAAATGTTCTGCAATAGTTAATAAAGTAACATTTTTCTAGTTCTACTCTATTTTTGCTTTTTGAATATGCTTTGTCCTTGATCTATTATTCAGTGCCTCACAGTTACTTTATTTGATGGATCAATTATCTTTAAAGGTGTAGCCACAACTCTAATAAAAGATAAACTGCTCCTCCACTGCTGGGTATATTTCTATTTAAAAGGAACTTGAAATTATCAAATATTAAAAAATTCCTTCACATTGTCTGCTCTAAAAGATAATCAGTCCTGGTAACTGATCTGACTTCCAGAGAAATACCCATGAGCTGTTTCAGGGACTTCAGTGGTCTGGACAGGGAGTCTGGACAGCCACGGAGAAATCAGCCACTGCGAGTACAACTTCTGATGGTTACAAAAGATATGCAAACTCTCGAAGGAGTTCAAGTACTGGGTTATTAATCCAAAGCAAACACTTACAAAGAAAAAAAATCATTTTACTTAAGAGTGATGCAATGCTTTGGGTTAAATAACCTCTTTGGGAAAAAAATATTTTCACAACCAAAGTAAATCTCGAGCCTAAAAACAACAACAACAACAGAGATTCATTTGCAAGGGGTGGCTATCGAGGGGAAAAAGCAGCATAGTCATACTCAAAGAAACGAAAGGAAAAAAGCAGCATTTTGCCGAGATTGCAATCCTGCCCTGTATGTGGAGGGACTGGAGGAGCTGCAGGAACTCGAATTGCATGCACAGTGAGCAGTGCAGTGCCCCCATCCAGACGCTCCCTGGACAAGTTTGGGGGTAGCTGGGGCTGGATGGAGGGTGACAAGAGACAGCTCCAGCTCTGGAAAAGCAGCTGGAATCTCTGCACGCTCCCAGACCAGCCTGGAGACAACCTCTCACTGAGTCCAGACATCCCTCACTCCAAAGTGACAGACCTCACACTGTGTCATCCCTCATCCCAGAGACCCACAAGTCCTGATATCACCCGCCCCAGAGAGACTGGTGTATCCTGGAATTCCTCACTCCAGAGAGACCCCCACGCTCTGATAACACTTAGTCCAGAGAGCTCCGCAGCTCCCGGCATCCCTCATCCCAGAGGGACACCATGTCCCGATATCACTTATCCCAGACGGCCCCCCAAGCCCTGGCATCTCTCATTGCCTGGCACATCTCTTCCTCCCACGTCCTGGCTATCACTTATCCCAGAGAGACCCGCAGCTACTGGCATCCCTCACCCTTCGCGAGACCCCTCCGCCCTGACATCCCTGATGCCGGACAGACCCCCGAGTCCCGGCAGTGCTCACCCAGAAAGACCATCTCCGGGCATCCTCCTGGCAGAGCTTCCCCCTCTCTCCTGGCATCCCTCAGCCCGGGAAATCCCCTGCAGTCCCGCTATCACTCACCGCGCACAGACCCCGAGTCCCGTCCCC
>NW_021939063.1:3798582-3969093 GCF_001715985.3 Manacus vitellinus | reverse complement strand
GCAGCCCACGGCGGGGGGGACACATCCCACAGTATGTCTGCAGGACATCCCACAGCCTGTTGGGGACGTCCCAGGGCTGGCAGCGGGGACATCTCACAGCAAGTCGGGGGGAACATCCCAGGGCTGGCCGGGAGACATCCCACAGCATGTTGCAGACATCCCAAAGAGGGTCTGGGGGAACATTCCAAGGCTGGAGGAGGACATCCTACAGCATTTTGGGGATGCGTTCCGGGGGCATTCCACAGCAAGTGTGATGGGACAACCCAAGGCTGGCTACGAGACATCCCGCAGCAGGTCGGGGGGAACATTCTAGGGCTGCAGGGAAATGTCCCACAGCATTTTGGGGACATCTCAGGGCTGGCCTGGGGACATCCCACAGCAGGTCTGGAGGTTCATTCCAGGGCTGACTGGGGGACATTCTGTGGCAGATATGGGGGATGTCCCACATCAGGTCTGGAGCTGACATCCCACAGCAGGTCTAGGGGTTCATCCCAGGGCTTGCTGGAGACATCCCACAGCAGGTTGTGTGCTGCACACAGCAAGTCTGGAGGGGATTCTGCCGCAGGGTGGGGGATTCCAAAGCCTGCAGGGGGATGCCAAAGCCTGCTACCCACAGCCACTGGAGCCAGCCTGGACTGGTGCTCACATCCCCTCTGCTTGTGCGTCTCAAGCTCCCTAGCCTGCAGCAGCCCCAGATGCAGACCCGATGCTGCCCTTGCTCCTCTCTGTGAACAGAAACCAGCTGCAGCCCCAAAATGACCTTTACTGAGCCCTGGCAGAGCTGGGTATGGCTGTGGAGGGACACACAGGCTGCACCTTGCTTTGTCTGGGGCAGAGCTTCATCAAAACAAATGTACCCCACAGTCCTGGTAAGAATTGAATCAATCCCAGATCCTGCTGGAAGCCCAGAGCCCCTCTGAGCTCCTGTTCTCCTGTGTTTCTCCCTCTCATGCCATAGGCAGCCCCTGCCTGTGCCTGAGCCCTCCTGACTCCCACAACACTCAGGGGCATGGGAGGAAAACAGCTCTCTCCTTCAGCAGGGCTGCTCCTCCCAAAGATCGAGGGGTAAGATGATGGGCAGCGGGGAGCAGGGACCCCCATTTCAGAGAAGTGCACCACTAGCTCCTTCCAGCAGGAATGCCAGGCCATGGCCTGATGGTTTTGGTGAGCTCCTCATTCTAGATGTATACTGCTTAAATTTAGCATAAGCCAACATTTAACCACTGATGTTGGTACCTTTGGTCACCTGAGGAGGGAGGACATCAGAGCCCAGTGTAATAAGTAAAACACGCAGAGTTTCCTTCCCTGCTTCTCTCACTGTTTTTCTTCTCTATTTTCTTTACTTTTCCAACTCTTTATACCTCTTTTGACCTTTTTTCTCCCTCCTAACTCCCTTTTTGTCCCTTTTCCTGCCTCCCTGCTCCCATTGCCATCTCTCTGGGCCCTCTATGCTGTTCCCCTCCTCCGGTGCATCCCGCTCCCACACGTAGGTCCCTGTTTTCTCAGAGCTTTCAATTTATATATTTTTTTTTTCCACACAGGAAGGCCAAACCTCTGCAGAGCCCACATTTCCCTGAGCCCTCAGACAGTCTCATTCCTTGGCTGAGGCGAGTCTGAGTGCAGCTGAAGGGGGCACATAACACACCGAGTGTCTGGGTGTGCTCCCGCTCGGTTCAGTCCCGGTCAGGAGCTGTCGAATCGATTCCTTAGTGGCATCCCCTCGGGGGGTAAGTCTGTCTGGAGGTGTTTTCATTACAAAACGTGGCCTTATTTTGGGTGCTTATGGTTATTTCATAAAGTGCACTCAAGACAAATATGGGCTGAGTAAATAAAGCCTTACTCCAAGGATGCTTTAAAAGCAAATTGGGACAAGCCAATTTCGACGTGAAAGTATTAAAAATAACTGGGATGGATCCTTAGCTGTTGTAAACCCATGTTGCTGCCTGAAGCATCAGCAGTTTAAACCAGGTGAAGAGATTACCTTCTTTTAAATTTTTATTTGTGTCCCAGAAACCAAAAATTAATGTAAACCAGGACGATTATTTTCACAATCCCCAGGTGCCCAGAACTTTCAAAAACAAATTATCACTTTCAGTTCTAAACCTCCTGATCCCTAAAAAACACTGTAGAATTAAGGAGAAATAATAAGGGGGAAGGGAAGAGTTAAGTTTTATGTAGACTCAGTCATTACTTGTAAAAGTCATTTTACATAAAAAGTAAAATGTAAAAGTGAAAGTAAAGTTTCATTTATGAAAGGTTGCCAGTCCTCAGCCAGGAAGAGCAGCATTATACATTACAATGGCTGTGCTGTAAACTTACTAGAACCCACCCTAACACCAATACTCTTACTACCAACTTGTGCTAAAACTGGTTTACTATTAGAAGAGACCTTACACATCTATATAGCCTTTAGATGATTACAAAATTGTAATGAAATATTAATTAAATCCTATTAAATTATCTCTGTCCTTAAAAAAAGTCAGAGTTGAGGAGGTGACTCTCTGGATTTCAGTGTCATTAACCTCCTAGGCAATTATTAAACTACTAGAATAGTAAAAATCCACAACATATCTTAACTGTAAATCTTCATAATGCCCATCTCATGAATGCACCAGAATTTCAGAAGTTCTTGTATTTCTTTGATCCACTGCTTCAGAAGGATTAGGCTTCTTCCCAAGAGGGAGCCCAGAAAGTCCCATTGTCAGATCACCTTCACAAATCCACTAAACATGTTACACCATAAAAAGATCTAATATCACAATTAGGAAACATCTCCAAAGTAATCTCCAAATTAAACTCTGAATTAATCACAATATTTTAGATTTGACACAGTATGTTAATGATCATCCAAAATTCCTCAGTTTCTTTAAGAACCTTGAGTGAAACACCTATTTTTTAGCTTTCAGTGCAGTTGGTAGATCTCTCTGGTTCTTCTCAAAGCCTCAATTTTACTGAAAGCTCTCTATGAGTAGGCATTCAAAAAATTCTGTGGCCTATTCAAGTGATAATGAACTACAGAATTTACAGAATTTTGAAGACTAAGAACGTGAATACATCAGCTATCTAAAAAGATAATTTTCTCATAAAAGAAATGAGAAAAGGCATGTAATGCAAGACAGGAGAATTATCTTTTTGTCCTAAAAACCCTCTTAATAATGACAGTATCTAATTTGTTTAATCTTTCAAACTATATATCTGACAATGGTCTGGATTCAGCAAAGTGGTGCAAGTTAGCTGACTCTCGTACAGGAAGAATGTCTTTACATCAGATGCTTATATAGATTTGTTGTCTGGGTGTAGAAGTTCACCCAAAGTATGGAAGACATCAAATCAGTTATCTCTAGTGCCTGAAATGACCTGAACACACATGTCATGCAAGAATATCTGAATTTCTAAGCTGTGACCTGGGTTACAGCTCTCACCCAACATTTCTGCTTTAGTTCAATATATAATGTTCAGCGAAGCAGAGGCTTCACAGGTGACCAACCCAAGACCTTTCTTGATCATTTGTCCTGTCTTTTGTGGATTGTACAGGGGGCAGAAGAGGCCATTTCTGCTGACATTAATTTGGGTCTCCGGCATTCACTGAACTATCATTTGCCTTCTTTTGAGTTGCACAGATTTTTGTAAATTAATTCCATGTTTTCTGGCTCTCTCTCTGATGTGGCTGGAGCCGGTCAGTGCCTTCGCAGGTTACCAGCAGCAAGCTGGCTGAGAAACAGAGGCTTCCTACCTGCAGATCTCACTGAGACTCTAAATGCCAGCTGGGATCCAAGGTGTAAATGGCTTAGCAAGTCTGGGCGCCCACTGGTGTGATCCTGGATCACACAGACAGTGGTTTGTGTAACTGCGTAATGCACAGGAAATGAAAGGCAATTCAGGCTGGAAGATGGAATTCTCACACTCGCAGTTGCCTTTGGAGATGTCCGTGAGGCTGCTGCTTGTGGGAACTTGTAGGCAAATCTGAGAGGTCAGCACGTATCTGCCCCAGGATGGGATGCAGGTGAGGAGAGCAGCAGCATCCACGCCCCTCAGGCTCAGGTCTGGCTTCTTCTGACGTCAAAATAAAATAACTTTTGAAAAGTCTAAAGGGATGTGCAGATTTTAAGATTAGAAGAGGCACTACTGTCTGCATTCCTACTAAATCATGCCATAAATTTCATTAGTGAATCCTGAATATAGAGAGGTAAGGTAAGGTGTGCTTTAAACTAGTCCAGATGTCAAGAGAAATCAAATATTGACTTACAACAATGAAGAATTCACTGCTTCCCTCAGCAAACTGCTCCAACTCTTAAAACCTTATTCCCTGTTTGAATTTCACTGGTCTGGACTACCAGATAATATTATGCCCTCTAACTTACAGAATTTTCACCTTCTGCATGTAATTATAAGCTGGGAATGTTAATAAACACCTGTTTATTAACATTGAGCCCTCTTACTTTCTCACTGCACAGCAACATTTTTGTCACTATCAAGTGATTCTGGTAGCTCATCTCCAAGCCCTTTCCAAGAGTTCAAAAAACTTTGTAAAGTTTCTGGCACAATTTCAGGAATATTCTCACCTCATAGGATTGGCCACACCTCTCTATTAGTTACATGTTCTTACAGACCAAATCAATGATCAGCATGTAAACAGAAAGAGCCTCGGGAAGACACTAATAAAAATGAAACAGATTAACAAAGATCTTCAGCAATAAAAAAGCGTCTATAATTGTTTTTATTTCTGAGGGCAGATAAGAATAATTGTAATGAGCCACTGTTGTAGTGACATATTCCCAGTGTTCCTTGTGTCTCATTACGCTGCTTTTCAGTGCTGCTGTTGTCATAGTAGTCCATGAAGAACCTTATGTAAGGAATAAGATGATGGTTCTGCAGCATGTTAAAAAAGAGCATTTAAGAGATAAGTGCTAACGTTCTAGATTAGGGATTCTCACTCCCTTACTCTGCACTGGCTCATGTAATTGCATGAATCACTTTGATTGCGACGTACACGCTCTCCCGTCAGCTCAGAGGGATTGAAGTGGAATATTACAGAGTCTACTCAGGAAACAGCACTAGAATAAGAAAAAGCTGCCAACATACCACAAAAACTAACAATTTCTAGTTACTCATGAAATTTACTCCTTTGACTTGCACACGAATTTTATTTAGATTTCTACGCAGACATGTGACTGCGTTGGCAAAGTCCAGGGCAGCACAATTCCGAATGATTCAGCGGGAACTGCGGATTTATGTGACGGGCAGGGACTCAATGCCTTTCTGTAATTTTCAGATATGTCATTTCAAAAAATGTAGTATTTTTGCCAAGAAGATATGGAATTCGTTTGGGGAGTTAGCTGGACTTTGGGGAAACATTCTTTCAACCTTTTTTTCTTCCTGCTGATTGCTTTTGGTGGGAAACAGCTCTCCTTTGCATGCCAAAATGGGTTGGTCGCTGTGAGCTGTGGGCAAGGGACCGTCTGGTGGAGCCATGCTTTCTCCCTGCACACCTGAACCTGCAGAGTGAGGGCATTTTTCATTGAGATGGGACTTACTGGGCCGTGGGGGAAGGAGCTGGGAAGGCTTCCTTAGCTGTAGAAATCTGCCAAACGCAAGAACCGGAGTCAGGTTATTCAGGAGGGCATCATTATAGCTTTGCTCACACCACAGACTATTGTGTCCCTTGACAGGAACTGGCTAGACCAAAGCCAAGTAGATTTTGTAGGCTTGTATTTAATAAATAAACCAGCCCACCTTTCCTCCCTGCCAGGGCCCTCATGGATCTCTCTGGTCCCTTTCAGTTCTGCCTCCCACACCTCCCCAGGCACCACACAAGTCTCCTCTGTGCCCCGATCATGGAAACCAGCAGGAGCACTATGAATTCTGCTAATCCCGCTGTCTCCAAGGGGACCAAGAAGAGGTCACTTGTTCAGTTTTTATTTACTGTACTGGTGCCACATGGATTCCTTGAGCTGGGTTTTTTTCTCCTTAATGTACAGTTTAGTTTCTGATTTGGTTTTGTTGCTTTACTTTTCCAGTCCTTATCTGGAACACGGTGGTGGCCAGTGTGAGGATACAGGACAGGTTGTACTCCTGCCTGTACTTGCATATTAGGCCTGGAAAGAATTACCCAGGGAGGCAATGCCCAGAAATAACAGCCAGCTGCTCGGATTTTACATCTTGGGTGTTGCAACTTCCAAGAATCAGCTGGGAATTTCACCACTAAAATCCCTTGTTCTGCACCTCCATTCTGTCCCACTGTCTTCCCGAGGTGTGTGGCAGCTGTAGCTGTTCTGTCAATTTGGGGTGTGTATAGGAGGTGTGGTGTATGTGTGGCAGTATGTGGGGTGTCATCTACAGGGAGGGAAGCAGAGACAGCTGGTGCCACATCTCTGTCCATCCTGCTGGATGGGGCATTGACCAGTGCTAATGGGGGATTGGCAGCTTCATGGCTGTCCAGCCTTCCCTGATGCTCTGGGCATTGGTCACCCAAGGCAGAAACAGGGAGGACACATACATAGAGGATCTCCCCGACTTTCTGATCTTTGTTTCAGCCCCCCATGTGTTTTTTTTTTTTTAATCTTAATTTCTCTCTCATTTTTCTCAATTTTGGCTTTTTTCTCTCATCCCTGTACTTCGTGCTGCTTCGTCTGTCACTGCCATGGGAAGGCAGGTATTCCCAGCAGAGCTCAGCTAAGGTGCCTCCAGGGCCTGGAGTACCACTGAGCTTCTTTTTCTCCTTTTCATCTGTATGCAAGATTGCTCAGAAGGGTGAAAATTTCAGCGAAATGGCATGTTAGCAAAAAGCATGCATTAACAACCCTGTGGGGATGGCTGCAAAATGCTTCCCCTCGCCAGAGCTACCTCCAACATGGAAACTTCACTTACTGCTCCCTTAAGGATGAGCTTAGAAAATTGTAATGGCTCTCTAGTGACTTTTATTTCTGAGAATCCCAGAGCACTTAGTAAATCGCATCCTTCTGAATTACTTCAGCTGTGGCTGGGGCAAAACCAGAGCTGGGGTGACAACTGGCAAGTGTTTAACTTCACATGCCCACATTAAAGAACAACTTTGGCTAGACAGGAAAAAGAGCCCCACCCCTGGCTTGGTGGTGGTGGGGTTTGGGGTTTTCTCTTAGGATGCAGAAAATAAAGTGCTAATGTGGAGCTTAGATCTATTTTGGCTGTTCTGAGGAAAAGTCATGGAGTTTTCAGTGTCACCAAGAAATCAGCATCTTGGGTTTATCTTTCAGCTGGATACAGCTGACAGGCTGCTCAGGAGGGTGAGTCCTGCACAGGCAAGTGAGGGCATGGCCTGGGGCTGCAGCCCTGCGATCACTTTATTGCTTGGCTGGGTTCAGCTGACCGAGAGGTGCACGCAAACCCCAGGTCAGGGCAGGAGGAGGTGGCTGTGGGCAGGAGGCAGCAGGGAAGCTCCGGCTGCATCTGCAGCTCAGCACGCCCGCCAAGCCTTGGCTTTCGAGGGAAGAGCGTGACCTACTGCGTCATCTCCTGAGGATGAGCTGCTACAAAGGACAAGTTATCCACCTCATCCTCCTACTTCCCACTCTGTTCTTCTGCCAGCTCGCTTTTCAAGAGCCACTAGTGCAAAGGGCAGCTAATTATTCCAGGAATTCAAATTGGTTGCTTTTATGGTGAAGATCAAAAAAAGCAACCCCCAGCAATGCGGGCTGGCGTTGGCTGCCTGCCTCAGCTGCCAGCCCAGTGCTGGGAAGATGCATCTCATCCTCCCAACAGCTTATTATCTGGGCAGAAGTCGCTAGACCACAGATGAGGAGGGATGGAGGGAGTAGAGGATGAGGATGGCAGGAGGCTGAGGGAAAGGAAGCAGCAGAGAGCAGTGTGGTTGGGCTGTGACAGGTGAAAGGTGTGACAGTTTGTTCACGCTCAGCCATGGAGCCCAGCAGCAGCTCTGCTGTCTTAGCTCTTGCTGGCTGCTGGTATTGTCTTAATTCCCATTCCTGGGTGGCCTCGGGGCATGGCAGGGATTTTTGGGCCATGCACACCCGGGTTGGCTCATCTTTCCCCACCGCAGACCTGCCTCATTAGCCAACGTGCCCATGCTGAGGATGTGGACCTGCACCACCTATTTTACTGCCCTATTTTACACAGTGCACTTTCCTCTTCTACAGACTATGCCAAAACAGCAAGGCCAGCCCAGGGACACATGACAGTGACATTTTCTATTTCCCCCAAAGCCAACATCTCCTGTTGCTGGAGGAGCCTCCCTCCTGTGACCAGGGTCCCACTGAATTAGCTTTGCCTGAGGGTAACACAGTAGTGGGGAATGGCTGAATAAGACCGTAACATTTCTTGTTGCCTTGACAATACATTGAAGCTCAGGAGGTCTATTTTAACCCTGTGCAGGGGTAGTACCAGCTGAGGAAACTGTGCTGGAAATAAGACAAGCGACTAGACTTGTAAAACCAAGTTTTCACATGTTTGGTAGGGTCAGCAGGATAACTGGGCTTTTGCCTCTTTGCCTGGGAAGAGTCTCCAGTCTCTCCCTCTAAAGGCTGGATTTTCAAGTACTACATAAAAAATTCCTTCCCAGTACACTAGTATATTTTGGAAATAGGGCTTGAAAATACAAAAATAATCCCAGATGTTTGAAACACTGATGTTCTTTAACTAGAGCCTCATGCAAAAACTGCTGAGTCCAAATACAAGCTGCAGCCAACATCCATAGGCTTTAGGGTGCACAAACAACAGGCTGTTGCTTACAGAGAGCTGTAATTCCTATTTTGCCAAGCACGGTTTCTTTTACAGTACTATTAATTTCAATCATGGCACATCTAATTTAGGAATTCCTCAGTGACCAATACACTTCAGTGCCATGAGAGGAGTGTGCAGCAGTGAGAAACCAGTTAAACATGGTTTCCTAAGCTCAGTCCATTACTTGCTCTCTGGGGAACGGTACCATTTCCTAAAGTGAAACCTCCCTTGATCACTCCATGTAGTGGCTCCATGAATAAATCAGAAATAGGCTTCCTTATGAGGGTCATTGCCCAGCTAAGATTATCCTGCAGTGCTGGAGTTTCAAGATTTCTTTTTCTGAGAAGCATTGAGACATCTGATTGAGGTCCCTCAACCCATGGTTGACTGTCTTCAGACCTGTTGGAAGCATCGAGAGCGGAACAGGCAGGTACTGCTCCAGCTCTTTCTAAATCCAACTCTTTCTAAACCCAGTTACTCAACTTCCTGCAGCAGGGCAGAGCAATCACTCTAGAGATGATGAAATATTTCCTTCAGTTTACCCAAAATTCAGCGAGTGATGTAACCAGCCATCCCTTAGTTTTACATACATAACACGGTAAAGAGCAGAAGCAAATCAGTTCTTGGGTACTTAAATTCTCCTGTTCTACCTATTCAGTTCCCTTTCACATCTGCCATCACGGTGTCCTTACACCCGTCATCCTGCCAAGGTTAATAGTCAGAGCTGGGACAGTTCCAGCTCATTTCATCGTCATGTCTGAGGTGACATTTTAAGCAGCAAGTGCTTTGTGTTTAACTGGCGTGATGTCAAGTGCCTTACCTCTCACAGCCAATGCTGAGAGTGTGTTCAGTCAGAAATCTGCTAAATGGCTGGTTCCCATAATTACACTAATTACCTAGGAGGAAAGAGAGAGGAGTGTATCTTCCCTTGAAAAAAATGCACAACTGTTAGTCTACACTGACCTTTTCTTGCTCTTTCTCTTCTCCTGTGTGAACGAACATTATCAGCTGAAACTTCCCCATGTCTGCTCCTTGTTCTGCCCTTCCTGGTTACCAGCTGGAGTGACATGGCCAGCAATTTGCATGGGTTTTTAAAAAGCAGGTACAATTTTCATGGACATGGATTTTGCTTATTCTTGACTGCATAAACAGGATGTTTTGTTGAAAATAAGGCTAAATGGAGCAGCATATTTGATCATGCACTTCATTTTCTCCAATTGAATACTCCTGTTTTCTTACCATTAAACACAAACTTAGGGGAAAACAAAGCAAAGTGCGTGGTTTCAATAAATCAGGAACTTAAAGAAATCCCTCTGTACATTATCATCTTTATCAGCATCTTAAACAACTTCCTCTACCAGAAAAGCTGCCCAGAATGAGGACGGAAGAGCAAGCTTTGCCACAGACAAACCCGAACTTGAGCTCAACCAGCAGCACCCAGGAATGAACTCCTCCCCTCCCGGGAGCTGGGGCTTTCCTCTGGCCTGGAAATGGCTATGGTTGTTTGTGCTTCCTCCTCTAATCCAACATAAGCTGCAGAAGCTCTTGAGGTTTCTATGTACAACGACAAATCCATCCCAGCTCTCCCAATAGCAGGACAGGGCGATCTCCCTGCATAAGAAACACCAGCTCCCAGCACACTGGGAGTTATCTGCAATGCCTGTTATCTACAGCCCTGCTCTGCTGCACCCTGACAGCTCTCAGTTAAACAACTGGAACCCCACAGATTTCCCTCAGATCCGCAGGCCAGGAAGAAACCTCGGAATAGGCTGCAGCAGGCGAAAGCCCTGGGTGCAGCTTGGGGAAGCCTTTGAAGCTCACATCACTTGGGTTGGAGGTGTTTTGAACTGCGGAGAGGAAGCGATATGAAAAGAAAAGGCTTTTATTCTGACAGTCAAGCTTAAGCCTGCCATGACTGTATGTAAAGTGCAAACTCGGAACTTAAAGAGGGAAAAAATAAAAGGGCTGGATTCAGCGGACAGTCGGGTTTGACTCCAGCTCAGCTGTCAGAGGAATAAAGCCTTTGAAAAAGAACAAACCAAATCCTCAGTTCTTTTCCCCAGCATCAGCCCCGACTGTTGCAGCTTCAAAGGCTGGGCTATGCCGTGGAGGTCCCGGAGGGAGAGCGAGGCCGCCCCCACTGCTGCACCAGCCCTTTGCACACACTGGGTCACATCACAGCTCTTTGCTCAACACCGTGGGACCCCCAAGCTGGTCCTGCTCCCCTGGCCAGGCTGCCTACCCACACCCCTACACCTCCAAGGAAACAGGGGGCTCATTCCCTGGCCCTGCCTGATGTTGTTTCTCCACTTCAGGGTTACTCTCATGGCAGCACTGGGTTTGGGTCAGTGCCACCTCTCATATGCTCATTTGGGAAATGAGTGAGTAATTACCATCTCTGCTTTGTACCTCCAGCATCTGCTCCTACACCTCCAGACACGCTCCAGGCGCGGGGGTGACCTTACTGTCAGAGCTCGCTGGTGATCCAAAGGCAAAGGTGTGCTGAGGAAATTTGCATGTAGAGACAGCAAAGCCAACAGGCAGAGCCGGACGTCAGGGCAGAAACTAAAGCGGCTCATAATTACCGGGGCTGTATTTGCCTTTCCAAAGGGCACAACATTTTATGCGATTCATTAAGATTAGAGCCCTGAGTGCACTCATCAGGGCTGTGCTAGTATGGAGATTAATCATCTTAAGGCACATGGCTGAGCTTTGATGGTGGTTCCCGTGAGGCTGCGCAGGCTGCCCCTGGGGTGACGTGAAGGCGCTCGTGCTCAGCACAGCCTGGCCAGCTCCAGCCTGCAGCAGGGCTCCTTCCAAGGCCAATGCCATAGCCAAGGGCACTGGAATCCCAACTGCCAGCTCGGCTTGCTGTGGCAGGAGGAGGGAGAGCAGCAGTCCCGGGCCCGCCGTGCACTGGGGCAGGCACAGTGCCAGGAGTGAGCAAGCCCCAAGGTATTTGTGTGGTCCCACCTCGGCCCTTGTGGTTTTAATAGTGGCCAAAGCAGCTCAATTAAAGGGAGAGCCTTAAACCACTGCTACTGCTGCCTTAATCTTGCACATTGGTATTTTTGGTCCCAATCCCCGTGGCCTCCATTGGTGATGGCAGTGATGTAGCAAGTGGGATGTTCTGACTGGATGAATGGCAGACATCAGGTATTAAGGGTCCTTTTGCAGGGTGGACTGCAGCAGGAATAGCTGCTCCTGGGTCACATACAGGCAGAAACAGATCTGGGTGGCAGGATGCTGCATGCTGGATGAGGTACACGCACATGTCTGCACCTCAAACCACATATTGGCCCTTCCTGATGTGGTATTTAGTCATCACTGGGAGAAATTAATCCACATTTTAAGCCCTTTGGATATTAAAAAAAATATGTAAAAATCTGAAATGGGTATTTTTAAGATTGCTGTATGATAAACTCAAAGATTTATTACTCTTATAGTCCTGCATAGCTGCAAAGTCCTCGAGTTATTACAGCTTTACAGCATCCCAACCCTTCAAGTATTTGTATTTCCTGTTGCATCCTTAGAAGGGATAAGAGATAACTGCACTTGTCTGCAAAATGCCCTGGGTAAGACAAGATCATCAGGAAAATGGCAAAAAGCAAGATGCATGCTCTGTGTTGCACTGACTTCCCTGTCGCTTCTGCTCAGTTTATTAGCAGAAAACATACTTTTACTGCACTCCTGCCTTCAGATTCAATCTACTGCAGGAGGTGCACAGCCACAGAAGGTTTTTTTCCCCTTTTCACTTTACAATATGATACAGATCACTCTGGGAAAAGCCTCTCCTCTCTGCTGGCCCGTTGGCAGCAGCAATTCTACCTGGTGACGCAGGGATGGGGAATAGCTGCGTGTTCCCAACGTGTCCAGCCTGACCTAATCCATGAGCCAGCCAAGGCTACGTGAACATCCACGGGACGTTTCTTTTGGCATAAAGTGAATCTCTGGCAAGTTTGCTCAGTGAGATCTCACAGACTTTCCACAAACATATTCCTGACGTAGCAGGAGTCGGGGGACGACGTCAAAGACCTTTACAAAGGTGGCATTAGCTTTGTTCTTCCAGTCAAAAACAGAGCTTTTCTACAAATTTCATTACTTTTTTTGACCAGAAAAGCCCCACCTTGGTTTTCTGGCACAACTGTTTCTCTCCAGCACTAAATCTCATTATGAGTTGAAAAGACTGATGGAAACCATGAGGCTGTAAGAGGAGGAAGTGCTAAGGTTGTGGCTTTTGTTTCCAAAGCATGAAATAAGGTATTGAATAATGAGTTTTTCCTTTTATTGCTTGAGCTCTGTGGTGAGATTGCTACAGCTAATTCCTAATTGTGTGTTTAACAAACTTACAAGCAAGGTCATTTGGTCACATATCATGTACGGGAACCCCATGTGTCCTTTGGGAGAAGAGAATTAGAAGCAAAGTGTACGAAATCTCTGAGTTCATCAGAAACCCAGACAGAAAGAGCCTGCAGAATAAATGCTGTAGTCCCTCATCTCTCAGGGATGGAGTGACCATCTGACCCAGAGCATCTGGTCTAACAGCATTATCTTGGGGACATTTGGGGCTCTGTTGCCCAGAGATTGCACATGGTCTGCCAAAGAAACTGTTCCTCTCAAAGCTCAAATGGTCATCCACAAACTCCTCGTAGGAGGAAATAATAACCACAAACTTTCTCAGCTGACACCACAGGGCGGGCCACATTACAAATGAACTTTTCCCATTCATACTCTGGTTTCATCACACGAAGAAGAAAGAGAAAAAACACTGCAACAAGAGGGAGGCTGGAAAGAAAGAGCAGAGCAAAGTAACAGTCATTATAAACGATGATTCAGGAGATCCTTCCCAAAAATAACACAAGCAGCTCACTTAATGTCCTACGTCAAAAATGGTGATTCCATGTCTGGTATTCTGGAATAAGGACCATTAACTACTGATAATATTTTCAAATATTAAACAAAGCAGAGAAAAGACGTTGCATGGATAAATGAGCTAATGGGCTGATATCACATTTCCTAGAATCATAGGAAGGCTTGGGTTGGAAGGCAGCTTAAAGATCAGCTAGTTCCAACCCCATCTGAAGCAACCCTGATTATTATGAAGCATTTTGAAAGCATTTTATCAAACTCATATCACAACACAAACCCTCCTTCAGGAAGCTGTAAAAATACCAAAGACAAAGCTGGCAAAATCAAGAAATTAATGTTGCCATCCTACAATTCCCTCATTTCAGCCCTGAGAAGGATCAGTGCTGTCAGGGATGTGGTGGGATGTGCAGCAGGGCGGATGTAAACCTCCCTCAGTTTGCACCTACTCACCTGCCAGCAGCAGGATGGGGAGCAGAGCTTGGAGAGAGGCAGGAGCTCTGAATATTTTTATTTTGCTGTTTAAATGTCTTTTTGTTCCTTTAACTTTACAGCCTTGAGTCCATTACTCACTCCATGTCTGAAATTGAAATTATGGGGGGGAAAAAGTATCAGTGCATTTACTTGGATTCATTATCTGTCAAGTGGTATAGAAGGATTAAATCAGGAAGGAAATTTTAAAACCATTCTTCTGACATGAGTCACAGGAGTAAGCTATCAGAAGCTGTGTCAAAGGCACTGCAGTTGGCAAGAAACATAGAGCATCTTTATGATTCTTCCTTTTATGAAACCCAAACCATAAACAGCAGGAAAAATGGAAGGGAGAGAATATAATTTCATTAGAGCAAATGTGACATAAATTTAATAATAAATAATAGCCGTTATCTAGAAAAATATGAAAAGCCATTTTCAAAATCATTAGCTCTAATCACAAATGAATTTTGCAGCTTCTTTTCCATTTTGCTCTTCTGTAATGAACTCTGATAAATTCAAGGGACTACATGTTAAATAAAGAGATAGAAGGGTCTAATTTGCTGCTTCATTAAACCAGCTTATTTCTGGAACGTCTTGCGTATTGCTCTGAATTTCCCTTCTCTGAAAGGTGGAGACAATGAACTATCTGTCTCTAATGTAGTGTGGCACACAATTAGGGATTCAAAAGGATGTGAATCTCTTCCCATCAGAGATACACGCAGCGATTATTGTTTTATTACCAAATACTGTCAGCGTTATGGATTTCCAACAGCTACCATGACACCTGACATGCATGTTAAATCTGCACAAAGCATTGCAAGAAAAAGTCAGATGAAGCTTATTTACGCCACATTATTCCTTCTTACATAGGTCTTCAGTAAGTCTGCTATGGTTAAATATTCCCAGAGTGAAGATTTGCAGTCGGGCAGGATATATAGAGGATGACCTGCCATTTGGATGTATTTTTAACATGGTGAACAGCACAAGCTCAAGTTTACAAACTCTGCTGGTAAATCCACAGAGCCCTTCAGAGTATATCTGAATCTTGGATGATCTTCCAACCCAAACCGTTCTGTGATTCTCATGAAGAACAGAGTCTTCAGTCACAGTTACAGGGTCTGAATTGCCATTCCAGCATAAAGCAAAGCAAGAGCTGTAATACATTTTACAGCTATAGGGTGCAAAAAGGAAAGAAAGAAACTCCCCAGAATACTGGACTTGCAAATTTAAACTCGGAAGTCAGGACATTCAAAATCACGGTTCCCGCAGCACCCATAACTTACCTCCCTGCACATATGTTGCACGTGCTGCTGGGTATGAGGTTATATTTATGTCTTGCTCTTTCTCTTCCAGGAGCAGAGTTATGGCTGTTGGGGGAACCGTAAGTTTGATTTTCCTGACTTCTGTGCACTGAATCTTCAAGAAAGGGCAAAAAAACCCCAAACCAACACTTATTTGGATGGTAGCAAACGTGTCTCTCTCTGTTTTATTTTATTTCCACATCCTTTTCTGGTCCTCTGCCTCTTCACAGCCAGTTAAAAGTGTGGACTGTACACACACAAGGAGGAATAGTTGTTAAAAAGAAGCAATCTGTGCCTTCTATAGGAAAAAATTCTTCACCAAAAGGCACTAGAACAGACTGCCCAGGCCAGTGACGGAGTCACCATCCCTGGAATGATTGAAAAGATGTGTAGATGTGACACTTAGGGACATAGTTTACTGGTGAACACAGCAGTACTGGAATAACAGTTATGATCTTAGAGATCTTTTCCAATCTAAGCAATTCTATGATTCTTTGGAAGAGGCAACATCTTCCCATACAGTCCCAGTCCTTACAGGATCTCGTTGGAGACGCTGCATTAAAAACATTAAAGCCTTCTAAACAAGTTTTCATTACTAAACTATTGCTTGCAGCCACCTTTTAAAATAAACTCTACTGCTTTCTTGTGAGTGACTTGCAACAGTGTCTAAGACACAGCCATCCCTGTCTGGAACGTGCTTACAACATGGGTTTAAAGTTTATCAAAATGCAACTGCTATTTATAGCCAAGCCATGGAGCAACCCAGAGCCCCTGTTTCAGAGCCATTTACCAGCACTCATTGCACTGTGGCATTGAGAGGTGAGGAAGACTTCATTTTCCTCTTCTGGTGGTGGCTGTTAAGTGGCCTTTTTGCTGTAAATAGTATTTGGGAGATTGGCACATACTATCAAAGAAAATTTCTGTTTCTCTGCTGAAGCCTATTAAGTAATGCTTGTTGCAGTGTCTCAGATGTGGTTACAGCGAAAGGGTCTTTGCAAAACCTTGGAAGGTTCCCAATGACTTGGATAACCCCTGGATTGAGTCCTAAATCCCTTTGCCTCTTTGACTTCCTCGTTGCCTTCCCAGCATTCCCAATTACTGTGCTGATACCCACCATGGGTAAAGGGAGCAGATACAGCAGTGTGTGCATGCAGGCACTTGGTCACAGCTAAACGTGACAGAGAGAGAAATGAGCAGCACTAACAAAGTTAATACTCAGCATTTTGATGTTCAGTAGAGCACTGCTGCGATGGTTTGCTCTGTAAAGCAACTGATGCTCTTCATTCCCTTTGGTCATTTATTTATAGGAGGAAAAAAAGAAAAGAGAATTAACCTGGGTACTGCTGCTGTGTCTCTACACTATAATACTTTCGTGTGGAAGCCCTACTAATTAAAAAATGCTTTTGATTTGATTTCCTGGAACATTCTGTTATTTTCAACTCCAATATGGGTTTATTTTAGACATATTTCCGAGGCTTTCAATGAACAAAGATGCAAAGAAATGTATGCATTTGAAAAAATCATACAAATCGTAAATGTCTTTTCAAACAAGTTATAATGATATTTCAAGGGCAGTTTAGACCTCTTCGAATTGCATATTCTCTTTACCATTCTTAGCAACAGACGTAAGTCCTTCAATCTCTGTGTAGTTTTGTTACTCTCTCTCCACAATTTTCAATTTCCTTACAACTATTCAGCTGATTTATTATTTCCCTCCTGTATTTTAAATGCATTGCAACCCCATACATTTGTTTCACTCTCTCAGTTTCAATACTCAAGGTCGTTAAAACCCCCAAAATATCCCTTGCTTATACCACAACTTTAAATGTGCTCTTTCTTGTCCAGTGGCTTGTTACGTAATTACCAGTGGCGATATCATCTTGGTTTTATATTTTTATGATTAGAGAGAGATAAAAATGAACTCGATTGAATAAAATGTAGGAAGATACTTGCAGTATCTGTGGCAATTCTGCTGCTGCCCCTGTTGCAGAGGCGATAGAGAGATGCAGAATTAATCTTTCTCAGTGTGTTGCTCGAAAGTTAACTAAGAAGAAATAAATTATGTAGTATTAACATTTGACCCTTCTGATTAAGTGCTGCTTAAACACGCATCAAATTTTAAATTGATTGTGTTGTACAGAGAGGCAAAGTACAGGCCAGTCAAGATAGTCCACATTTGCCTTAAAACTGAAGATGTCCTGCCAGCCACATCTCCAGCTTGCACCTCAACATCTCTGTGGGTTCACACTTGGTTGGACACCATCCCTTTGTCCTGTGCCTGGCTGGGAGCTGGCTCACCCTCCACACGCCAAGGCAGCCCACAGGGACCCCACGGGTCCCCCACATACAAGGACACAACTCTGAGCAGTTTTGTTGTAAAATGCAAATCTGGGGCTCAGCCAAACCTCCAAACCTGACGGTGGAAACAAGAAGATAATGCAATCACACTGTAGCTCCCTGGGAATACACAATTTGTAGGAATTCAGTTTCCTAACTGTGCTCATGGAGAAGATCAAAGAAGGTTGAAGAAGGTCAGGGAAGGTTGAAGAAGGTCAGGGAAGCTCAGTGAAGATCAAAGAAGGTCAGGGAATGCCAAAGAAGGTCAGGAGGTCTGCCTGAGTGGAGTTGAGTGCATGGGCGGAGCAGAATGTTGCTGCAGGGAGCTCATGTTGGGAGATTGGGCAGGTGTTGCTGAGGGGACTTGGGGGCCAAAGGGCTGCAGTGACAGAGCTCAGGGTGACAGCTGCTGCCCACTGCCCTTTGGGAGTCTCAGCAATGTTCACAGCACAGCAACACAGAGCTGCAGGGCTGGAAGGGACCTGGGGAGCCGAGGCACTTGGTGCCTTGCCCCAAGGCAGGATCAGGCCCTGGCAGACCCTCCCTGGCAGCTGATTTTTTAGCTGAGATTGCTCTTGCCTCCTCTCCAGATGTAGATCTAGATCCAGATCACCCGTTCAACACTCCCTGGCTCCACCAGCCACAGGACTTTCTGACAGCCCATCCACATCCTCCCTGCCACCCGCTCCTGCCAGCCCTTTGCCAGCTCCATGCCAAACCTCAGGAGCACCAGCTCCTCTGCAGCAGCAATTTTATGTAGGCACACAGGGAAAGAGTGATGCAGAACACTGCAGCTATGGTTTTTTTCTCTGTGTTCCTTAGTAACCTATTTTGTGTGCTGGAAACAAGAACACAACTAAAGTCTAAGCCCCTAAATCACTGAAGAGAGAAGTGCAAAGACTATGAAAGAGGGGCATTAGATGGAGCCACCCAGTTTCATGGTCAGATTGCCTCAAGAACTCTTGGAGCTCCTCACTTCATGCACATCCCTTCTGATTCGAGGCCCTTTGCTCCAGATGTAAATCCATTGAGGAAAAAAAGGGGACAGCGCCCTTCCAGAGCTGTCCTCAATGGGGCTGAGCTCACTACCACATGTTCCACTGCTGGCTGCAGGCAGTGTCAGCATGGGAAGTGCCAACCTCCCGTGGCGTGTTTACTGGATGGATGAGCCCAGGAGCTCAGACATGACAGGAAAGGATCTGCTTTCATTCCTGCTAACCCAGACCCTCCCCTTGAATCACAGGCTTGGCTTAAAAACAGGAGGGTTATGTAAACATATAGCTTGCTGTCAATTTGAAGCTACTGTTTTTTCTTCTCTACTAAAAAGTTGTGGGTTTTTTTCCATGCGACTGCCAGACCTGGAGCCTGCCTGGTGCAGGCACAGCCAGTGCTTGGAGCTGGGATGGGGAGAACCAAGTAAAACCCACTTCTGGGAGACTGGTATAGAAATTACCCGTCCTGTCAGTGTCTGTTCTCACGTGGGCCTCGGATCCTGTGGCTTTGGTGGTTCTCTGGGCAGGCACAGTCCTGCATGCCCGGAGGAGATGCCCAGTGCTGCCCACAGCAGCAGCCCCGGGAGCCGTGGCTGGCGGGAAGCCGGGGGATGAGGCACTGCTTCTTCAAAGCTAAGTTCAGGCTCATGTTCAGCTTATGAAAACAAACGAAAGGAAGGGAAAACCGCTCCTGTTACTCTCTCCCGGGGCGGCAGGGCTGTGTCGCCGTGGGAGTGCTGGTTCACACGGCCACAGACAGTGCATCCCGGGACAGGCCCAGCCGGGGCCGTGGGTCTGACTCACACTGCAGGTGGGAGCTGCTGTGTCACCAGGCTCCCACCACCCACAGCTACTGTCCCGTGGCCACCAGGCCATCTGCATCACCAGCAGACACCTTCACCACGCTGGCTCCCGGCCCATCCTGGCACTGAACATGGAAGAAGACTTTGACAAGCCCGATGCTCTCCTCTGTGGAGTCATGGAAAGTTTTCCCAGCAAGTTTTCAGCTTCCTCCTCCCTCCCAGCTGACCCTGCTTTGCTGTAGCCTCAGCAGAGTGCACAGGCTCCTGCTCTACCTCCACCAGCACAGACAGTGCCAACTCCCAACACTCCGCACTGCTCCAGGGTCGTCTTACGTGTTTTATCCCTACAAAACAGTCTTTGCTTCACTTTGCTGGGAGTTACAGTAAAACACCCAGACTTCATTTGCCCATTCAACTGGGGCTGGTGTGAAAAGGCCCCTGCCCCTGAACCAAGTACCTCAAATCTTCCACTCTTTCTCAGCTGGTTTTCCCCAAAGAGGCTGCAGCAACCTCCTCAGCAGCTTCACTGCTGCTGATGGCAGCAGAGCCCCAGCTGCCTTTGCTGACACCCCTCACAGTCCCTGCATGGGGTGGTTTTAAAAGCAGACTTTGAGTGAACTACATAGTAAGAAAACAAAAGAAAACAACCCCAAATCCAGCACATGTACACACAACTTCCCTCGCATCTCTACAAAATCAAGCAAATTTAAACCAAGTTACTCATTCCCGTCAGAGAAAAAGAAGCTACTGGTGCATCTGCTCTCCAGGTACGACCCCTTCGAGCTGGCACTGCCGTCCGCAGGGACCCGCTAATTTCACATTCCCTAACGAGGGCTGCAGACCCGCACTGCTGACTTGCTCTGTGTTATTGGGACCATTAAAACACTCATTAGAGAAGTGCTCCGCTTGCTCTTTGCCCTTTGGAGCTCGTTTGAGTCGCTTAGTAGCTGGTCAGGCTCTTGGAGGAGCATTCTTAAGAAAATAACGTCTGATGATAAATTTACAGCTCCAGCAACTGCATATTAAGTGCATTTTACTCCAGCTAGTTCTGTGTCACGACTTGTCAGTACAGATTGGTTGGAAAGAGAGTATGAAATATTCATGAAGTTATCAATGGCACCAAGATATCCAGCTAATGATGCTGCTTAGCAGTTCCTCTCGGGCTCTGGATGCCCGGTGCCGACTGGCTCGTTAATGTAAGTGCGATTTGATTGTGCCTTTGTGGCAGTGTTTGCTCCATACCCCTGACACACCACTGCACTCCTGGACCAACTCCATCTTAATTAGCTTTACTGCCACAGGAATTAGGCGACATGTTGTAGGAGTCACTTAAATTAACTTCTGACTTTTCCTCAGACAGATGGGACCTCGGTACTTGTGCCTGCCCATTAGATTTGTTTAGTCATTTTTTTAAAGGACTGTCACAACACGCCGTGCTGTCTGGGTGCAATCAGGGATGTGACCTTGGCTTCAGCCCTGGGTTTTGAAAATAAATGATTTGTTGGAAGGTATCTGAACTTTTCCAGGCAAATTGGTTAGCAATTTGGATCACAGGGCAGGGGTTTCCAGACAGCAAGGTCCTGCAGGCTTGTGCTACTTGCAACCCAAAGTAGGACCTGTTTTGAAATCAGCATCCCGCCCCCAGTGCCCACCACAGATCCCCAGCTTGGGCTAGTGATGGAGTTGGGGTCCATGGTGGTCTATGCTGTTTGTGTCCCCACCAAGGCACAGGCAGGACACACTCTCTGGTGTGTACACAGAGCCCTGCTGATGGGCTTTGCGGGAATGAGTACAAGAAGCACAGGCTGAAGCCTCTCATGCTTCCCTGGCTGTGCTAAGCTTGCTGAGGAGAGCGTCAGCCTGTGGCTGGTCTTTGACACTCAAAAGACAGAGTGTCAGTGCCCTCTGTGGCCCATTCCAGCCAGGAGCTCTCACAGAGGGAAACACTGTAGAGCTACAGCACATTCACACTGTGACTGCATGCTGCCAGGGCCTACAGCATCACCCTACTAAAGCTAGCTGCACTGTGTTAGAGACTGCAGGAAAGCTGGAAGAAGCCCAGAAGGTACAGGGTGGATCCTTCTGGAGTATTCCAGCTCAAATTCTGGATGGTAAAACTTTAAGGCATTTCTACAAACTTTAGCAATGCTGGAAGGGGGCTGGGGTGAGGCTGGTTGGTACCTGGAGGTCACTGTGCTGCAGAACTGGCCCCATCACAGTGGCCAGGACTTTTGTCTGCTGCAGGTATGTTCCTCTACCCACCACAGGAAAAGCACCTGCTGAAGATCCTCTCACCCAGCCCTTGCTTTAGTTTGAGTCCAGAGCCACAAATGGATAGCATAACTCCAGTCATACCCCTGTATTTGGGTGCAGGAGCAGACCTGAAAACCTGAACTGATGCCTAGTCAGGAGACTATTTGGGCTTGCCCAACTACCTGACTTTATCTGAAGCTATGAGCAGTCAGTGCTCTTAGTTTCCATGGTTTAAAAAAAAAAAAAAAAAAAAAAAAGAAAAAAAAAAGGAGGTTCACATTGCTTCCTCCCTGGAGGTTTGCTTTCAAGTTTCAGCTTCAAACAAGCACAGATTTCAAAGTTCCAGCACACACATTGTTCTGCATGCAGATCATGCAGGTTGAAGGATTTCCCTGCAGCTTCCCACAGTGTGCAGCCCCTGCTGCTCCCTGCCTGACGTACTGCACAGCTTAGTAGCAACAGAAATAAACCCACATCACTTGCAGGACACGAGGTGACATATGTGATGTACATTTTCCTCCTTTCTCTCAAGATGTTCTGTAAGACACTGGCAACACCACTGTTCTTTTCTGAAGCAATAGCATCTTGCTGGCAGAACCATATCCCAGCATTTGTGAAACTCTCAGCGAGGAGCAACAAAAAGCAGTGCTTCCACCATGCTTTGTCCTACTACAGGCTTACTTTAGTGCCTAAACTGCTGCTGCTTTAATTCAATAACTCTAACTTTCAAAGGCAGGCTTAATCTGCTGTATTGTGGCCTCTCTGTTGCAAGTCATCTCTCCTTATTCCAAGCAATTTAGTCCCTGATGCAGCAAGGCATTTAAGTCCATGCTTAAGTGTCATCTAATTCAACGCCTGGGCTATAGCTCTTGCAGAATCAGGGTTATAACGCTGTCAAATCCTCTCCTGCCAGGAGGATGGGACTCTGTGTGATGTGGTGCCCCTCCGTGGGGTACATGATGTCTCTGGGTCATGGTCTTGCTGACCTGGAGCTGCCCAGCTGAGTACAATGGCTTTTGGGGAATTAGGGGGAATGTCTCCAAGTCCCCTAGCTGCAACCACTCTGGAATGAGCTTATCAAACCACAGTGGGCTTGGAGGTCATGCTCCAAGCCCTTGCTCTGTGGTTTTGTGCAATGAATATTATTGACATAGAAACAGCCACGGTTTGACATTCATTCCCTGATCCATGCTAAGATCTCCTGTTATTTCTGTGACGATCCCTGAGTGCTGCCTGCTCCATGAGGCAAGGTCAGAGTCACTGTCCACAGCCCCACAGGCCCCACCACTCACTTTCCATGACTCCAGGAACACCATCCCTGTGCAAAGTGTCTGCTCTCTAAAGGAAAGGAGCAGCCATCCTCTGCACAATAGTGCACAAATAAGGACATGATTAAACCATACTGGATGCTGAGAGGCAAACTACTGCACTATGATGTTCAAAAAGCCAGAATAATGTGATGGTTATAAAGACAGACAGCTCAGGCAAAGCTTGCCTAGAGCACAGAATGATTGTCAGGATGGGCAAAAATGTAGAAAATCATGTGAGTGTGTAAGCTGCCAAAGCCAATTAATCCAAAGAACATTTTGCAACCATTAGGCTTCTATTACTGTGCATTGTAATTACCATGGGTCTGCACAGATATGATGGCAAATCTTTAGTGATACCAAGGTCCTAATTGAAATTTAATTATTTTAATTTGTTTGTACTGAATTGTTGCAGCACCTACAGTTGAAAAAAGTGACTTATTTTTTAATTTGTCATTTCGAGTGGTGCTGCACCCAGATCATCCTAGTACAAGTAAAGGAGTTTGGAAGGGCTGCTCAGAAGGGACGAAAGATCCTGTGGTGTTTCCCTGTCTTGTACTACTTTACAGGCAGCTCATCCTGTTAATATCAGAGCCAGGAAAACAGCAGGAACATGGTGACCAAGGAAACTTCTGCTGATAAAAAAGGTACAGAGAGCACTTTGCTAGGCAGTTTTGACTGGATCGTCATCCTCTATGGCAGGGTTGAAGCAGCTACAGCTTATAAATAAAGGTGAACCAAAACCCTACAGTCAGGACTGGATCCATATTTTGTTGTTGGCATAAACCAGAGTTGCAACATTCTGGGCCAGAATTTCAGAAACATCATGTTGGACAAAGCTGAGATTTTAGCTTGGTTGTTTGGACTTATCCCTTGCCCAAATCCAAACAACATAAGTTTACATCACATTTAGCTCTTGATTGGCAACACATCCTCCCTGTTAAAGAGTACAATAACCATTTTATCAAAGTAAAAACATGAGAATATAATATTTCCCAGCTTGCTTACTGCTGACCTGAGGAAGGTATGCCTTTCAGGGCAATTAAGAAAGTTATGAGTTATTAAACGAAGTAATTCAATCCAGTGAATGTTCTCCCTTGCCTTCTATCCATGTGGTTAAAACCACTGCAAAATGCTGATAGTAGGAAAAAGATAGGATAAATTAGATAAAAGATGTTCTATCCAAAAAATTAAGACACAAACCCCAATGGCTTGCCACTAGTTGAAGTATCTTACACTTCTGAAATTGAGTGTGAAGTCTTTAAGTCTCCCACCAGATCTCGGTATCTATGGAGGTGACATCTCCTCTCTAACAGTGATTTGCCCACTGAGCTTCTTCCCAGCTGAAGCACTCAGTTTCCCGGACAAGAAATGCTTACTTGCACTCTTTGCAGCAATTTTTACCTTCCTAAAACTCTTCCAGCCCTTTCCAGATGATTTGCTGCCTAAAACTCTTTCCTGGTTTCTCCTGGCTTCTGACCTGCCCACCACTGGAGCAGAAAGAGCCATTTCCAGACTCTGTTCAGACACTCGGTTCTCACCCTTTAACATTTGCCCTCCAGGGCCGTTTTCTTACAGTCTCCTGCTTCCCCAGTATCCAGGTGCACCCAGTTCTCCCTGACCACAGCCTCCCCACTCCACCCTGCACAGACACCCTGCAGACAAGGGGCAAAAGAACTGCCTCTTTCTTCATCAAAACCTCCCCTGAATTTTTCCTCTCCAAACCTAGCTGTGATAGCCAGCCTGCAAGAGATCATGCCAGTCCTTTGGGGAAAGTTGCACTGGACCAAAAGGAAATAGAATCACAGAATCATGGAATGGCTTGGTTTGGAAGGAACCTTAAAGACCATCTTATTCCAAACACGCCCCTTCCCCCCTCCACCATGGCTAGGGACACCTTCCACTAGATATACAAAAGAAATATGTTAATTTCATAATTAAAAAAAATTTCTAAAGTTACACATTCAAGATATAGCAGGATTGCTAGTAGAAGCAGTCATCTCAGGGCATTTGCCTTTCTGAAGTCTCAAAGACATTAAAGAGATGGATTTCTTCAGACAAGCCATTAACTGCTAATCATTTTCCTTTTTGGTGGGGGGAATGGGTTGTGAACTGTAAGTTACACTGCATTTTGTTTCTTCACTCAGATGTTATTTTAAGGGTCCAAGTTCTATAGTGGCACAGGGCTCTGGGCAACTGGGACAGAGGAACCCTCTATGAACGAGGCTGCTTGGCCTCTCTGCCGGCATTTGCTCAGCCCCAGCTATCTTACAAAAGGAGCAGAAAGAAGAGAGGTAGGAAAACCAGTGAGGAAGACACCTGGCCCAAGCAGCGAGCACTGCAAACAGGCAGGGACACCTCTTCCAGGAAGCAGATAAACAGCAAAAGAAATCCCCTTTTTGCAAGTCAGAGCACATTGCTGTGTTTGTTTTGCTTCAGAGTCCAAAGAGAGGGACTCTGACTATCTGTTTCATCTGCACAGAGGCAGCTGAAGGTTTTCAACCTGATATTCAATTATAAGTGGCTCCTGAGCCATCATGAGTCGGGGAAGCACCTGGGATTTTTTTAATATGTCTGCCTGACTTACGAATGGCAGAGAGATTTGTGATTGACAAAACTTTCAGCACTGTCTCCCACCTCCTTCACAGACCAGCCCTGACCTGAAATCACGTAAAGCAAAGTGAAGCCTGAGCTGTTCCCTCCCTCCATCCCTGACAGTGTGGGCTTCTCTTTCCTTTTCTTTTCCCAGTTCTGTATAAAACATGCAAAAACATCACAGGCAGTCCTGTGAGCAGAAAAATCTCTGCCCTGCAGAGCTCATGACCACCATGTTATGGATATTTACTGCTCAACCCATTCCCCAGCTGCACAACTCATTCTAAAGCTCAAGCCCTGACTGCAATACATCCTCATGGTTAATAGAAACAATACTTTAGATGGGGGCTCACAGGTATTTAAACAAGTTAAAAGCGTTTCAGAAGCCTGATTAAAACAAGTGGGCCAAAATCCAAATACAGTTTTCTCCCTGGCTAGCCTTAGCAGCGGTCATAAAACACGAGTAGTTGTAATGTTATTAATTACTATTACAAGCCTTGTAGCAGCATTATGGAGACAGAGCACAACAATCTCATTACAAGTCGAATGGGCATCTCTGAAGTGATCAGAAAGCCCATGAGAGCACCCTTTTAAACTGTTAGTTATTTAAGCAATGATAAGAAGAGGGAATTGGGTTGTGCCGGGAAGGAGAGTGTCTCCCAGCCCCTCGCCATGGAGAAAGCTTTCCTGGTTTGTCTACATCAAAGACTTGTAGCTACACCTCCTCCTTATTTGATCTTAATTCAGCTCAAAGAGGCTCCGCTTCATGCATTTCTAGGTATGACTTAGACATGAAACATGATGCAATGGTCCTTTGATGAATAAGGGAACATGGACTGGGAATCATCTGTGCCAGGAAGATTTGATCTGATTTTCAGAAAGAGGTGAACATACAGCGATACACACACACACACGCAGCTATAAATAAAGCAGGAGCTGTTTGCAGGGGAACAGGAGCTGAAAGCCACTCCCTTGGTTCAATTCATTGTCCCAGCTCATCTCTATAATTTTATCGACCTAAAAATATCCACAAAGCCAGCATTCTCTATGCAAATTATCATAATTTCAAGTAAAACACAGGGCACCAGTAGAGCCACGCAGAGCATAGGGACGAGGCCGGGCTCACCTCTTGCTCCTGGGCAGTGGCTGGTGATGGCACGACAGGGAGGAGAGTTGGCATTCCCAGGGTAGGAGCCCGGGCTGCCAAAACCTCCCGGTCTGGCACCCACCTGCTTCCCACAGTCCCTCAGCAGCCACAACTTCCCAAGGAGAGATTGCAGAAACCTGCCAATAGGTCCTGTGAGACACATTAAATGGTTTAACTGTCTTTGGAGACTTCTTAGTCACTAACATATGCTGGAAGGAAACAAATGCTGTTTTCAGTGCTTTCTGAAAGGCACATGGGCTGGCAGCAGGCAGGCAGTGTGGTGGGAGGCAGGGCACTGAAGACAACCCCAAGTTTGGGGGACAGTGCTACACCAGACTTCTTCTGGGCCCTGGGACATGTGGCTGCCTTGCCCTCACCCTGCTTGCAGGGGAGCATCCTGATTTCTCCTCATGATTTTCTTCTGAGAAGGGTAAATAATATTTCAGTACAAATACTTAATTACTTGAGGGCTTTTTTCAGCTCCTTCACTGACCCCCCCCTTCACTGACCATTTTTCTGGGGTCGGTGTTGCTCATGGGTCTGTGATGTGTATCTCTCAAAACGGTGATAAAAAAAAATTTTGAAGTTTTGGTGACTCCCATTCCAAGGAGGAAGTCACCAAAGGAGGAACACCACCAGTGGTTTCTGTCTAACAAACAGCAACATTTTCTCCTGTGTGTCTTTTGAAGCAGGATGGCCAAGGCAGGGAGTGTCCAAACTATGGAACAGAGAAATCAAGGTGAAGGAAGAGGTTTGGAAGCCATCAAACCCTAAAGGATGTAGACACAAGAGATTTCCATGGACTCAGACATCCAAAAAAACTATGCTATTATAGCAGACACACAGTGCTTAACAGCCTGGTCAACTCAAGAGGCCCATGAACACCAGGGGAGGAAAGATTATTATTCAGAGGAGAAAATACACCAGAGGCTGGAGATCCTCCTAGGACATGGACTCCAGTGCAAAGAAAATGCTCCAGAATGGTGATGAAAGCACTTCACAGAAGTTTGCATAAGCATGGCTCTGTTTCTCCCAGGGCATTTCCTCACCTCACCACAGACCAGAGTAATTGATTTATGAAAACTTTAAGACCTCTTGTCCCCAACTATCCTATGTAGGAGGGTGACCCAAAGGTTTGGAAAAGAGTATGTCACAATTACGTGACCCTTAGTAAGTGAAAAGAGGATGCAAAATTGGGTCTGAGTCATGAAGATCATTTCTGCCCAGGAGCAAGATGCCCAGAACACTGGCTCATACTGCAGTTGTGGCTGAGGACTGGTGCCACTGCAGCCTCCTTGGAGGCAGGGAAGGCCAGGAGCAGGTAGGATACGCAGAGGATGCTGGTATCTCAGCAGGTCCTGAGAAATGTCCTGTTCCAACAGCAAGGAAACCTGACTCAAACCAGAGAGGGTCAAGTGCCAAAAGGCCCTTCTCTTCCAGCCAAGAGCAACTTGTGTCATGAGGGATGACACAAAGACTCCAAACACTGAAGAAGCCCACCAGGCTCTGGTTAGCACCATTTGGTTGGTGTTTGTTCAAATGTCCCAGAAAGTCCTGCAAAGCTTCATAAACCAACATGGACCAAAGCTCACCTTGGGACCGAAAAATGCCCTTCTCAAAAGACTACTCAGTGGTCATTGAAGGGTAGCTTCAAACAACAGGAGTTTAACCAAAGCAAGACAGATATTTTTGAGCTCAGTCGTGGTGCATTGAAGCGGCGCTTGCGTTGCGGGTGTGCTGTTCTCAGTGCACTGCTCCCCATCTGCTGTGCCCTCACTGGGGGGGGTAACTCCTCAAACATTCCTGCTGGCAGAATGGCAACAGCCATTTATGTATCTCAGAAATCCGTTATTTTATTTTATTTATTTTTTGCAATAAACAGGTTTAGAATGACGTCAGTGGGCTAAAAAGGCACCATTATCACGTGGAATGCATGGCCCAAACCCTGCTGACATCCACAGAAGTCTTTTAGTGGTTTCAGCAGGCAGTGGATCAAGCCTGAAGAGAGTACCACACACCGTGCCATCGAAAATCAAGACAAACTCAATTAACTTTGTGAAATAACAAGATCTACTTCCCTGCAGCCTCCACAACCCCTGCTAATGTCGGGGTTCAGGCTTTGTGGACCAAATGTTAAAGGCATCTCCGACATGAAAACCTGCAAGTACTAATTTTGGTAAACCTCCACCCGGACACAGGGATTAGCTCAGGAGAACAGCTGGGTGTCTGTTGCTCCTGAAAGTCTAGTCATTCGTTCCCTTATTTCATCCTTTAATAAGCTTCACTTGAGGTAACTTTTAAAATAAACCCCAAAGCTTGAGCAAAAACCCTTCATTCCTCTCTGACCTGGGCAGCACTTACTCCCTGCCCTGCCATCAGTGCATGTCCACCTTTGAAGCCAAAGGCCATGAGGTTGTGTCAAACCCGTTCTGCAAGATCAGCTCCTATTGCAGTGTGTTACTCACTGGATTGTTGAAGATACGGTGCCAGGCCCCATAATACAAATAGTTTCTGAAAGAAAAATTAATTTATACTATCAACAGCCCAGAGCTCCAGACAGGCCAGAAGAAAACAAACTGAGAGGCATTTTGTGAAGGTGAAGAAATGAACAGGCTGCTTGCCTGCATTTCACCTTGCACAGATGAGAAAGTAGTACACGGGCACACTGACACTCATCACCTTTAATAGGTGTCCCAGGGCTAAATCCTCACTCACCGTGATGAAAATGCAGGGGCAAACCTGCAACTTGTATGCTTCAATAGTAGAAGAAGCCATTTATACAGAGATGTGAAATATTTAGACTCTAAGTGTTTCATTTCACTTAGTTTAATATCACTTAACACTTGTGGAACTTCTATAAATGAAATCACTGGAGAATCAGATCCCTACTGTGTCCAAATGTATCTGAAAAAGAAATGTGTCCATTTTCTGTGCAACAAATGCTCAATTGCAGATTTTCAGCACAATAAAATCCCCAGACTAGCTATTTAATTATTCAGCTGACTGGTGGAAAAATATGAAGTTGGAGAAATCTAAAGCCATGTGCTGGAAACTCTGAAGTAAGTAATAACAAATGTTTGCTTTAAAAAGCCACCAACTAATCTATTCAGAAACTTTCACTTATGAGATAATGATCCTTTAATAACTATGCAAGAATTCTTTGTTCTCATAATCTCTCCTCATACGGTCAAGAATATTTTCTTTCTTAGAGTTACATCAAATAGGAGTATTATTCATGCCAGAATTTTTCACCAAGACCTTAATCCTGCAACGGGCCAGACTTGATCATTTTCATGGGCACCCCATACAAGCATAAATGTCCTGCCATGAAATCACTGTGCTGAAAAACACCCAAGTCACACTATGAGGTGTACCCTCAAATTAATGGGCTCCTTGCTCCTTCCTCTTTGCTCTCAAGCACCTCCAGGAAGGTCGTCACACCTTTGCCACTGCTCCTTTTGTTAGTGGTCGAGCCCAGCCAGTTTGTGCTGTCTCAGCCATGTGCCACATGGAAATGGGAACAATCAGAGGTGTTAAGGCTTAAAAACCCCAACACAGAACCAGAGTCAGTGGTACTACCCAGTTGCAGAGAGCCTGTGATCCAAAGGTGGGGAAGGGGGAAAGGAGGATGGCTGTGTTCCATGTAGCTGGGATTTCAAGGAATAAAGGAGAGCATTATGATGCTAAGTCAGCCCACACTGCTGGAGTGCTGCAAGAGTTACACCACCAGCCATTCACCCAGCCTCATCCCAGTGGAGAATCCACCAGGATTTGGTCTATTTAACCTGCTGATGGGGCCATGAGAGCATCCAGCACTGCATCCAGGGCCAGAGCTGGGATCCAAATCTGTTCTCATGGCACAGACTGTTATCAGCCATAATATACTTCTGGCATTAGAGAATTTATAATTGCTTTAGTAATTACATCACCAATTAAGTACAATCTGCCATTTCTGGAATTCTCTCCCTAGTCAAATGCTGTTCTTGAGGCATTAAAAATACACTGACGTCCAGCAGCAGGAGCAGCAAATCACAGCATCCTTGTTATCCCAGGATCCTTGCTGAGCTGCTGCCCATCAGATAAGCCTGCAGGAGTCTCAGCATCCTCCAGCCAGCTCAGGCTGCGCCTCCACTCATGCTGCAGCAGCCGAGGCAGCCCAAATCTTGGAGGTGGCACTTGAGAAAGAAGCATCTCACACACCAGGGCAAGCCCCTGCCTCCTGTGGTAGGAGGTGGTACAAGCTCCTGGCTGCCCACACGGATTCAATAGAGACTGAAAACTCCCCTCTCCTCCCTGTGCTGAGTTTTGACTGCCTGCTTAAGGCCACACTTTCTGCAGACTCATCTCTGCTGCAGAATTATTTTTTCCTACAGCCTTGAAACACGGCAGCCCTGATGAGCACTGAGCAGCCAGCACACAGTGGCAATCAGGCACCAATTCGGGACAGACAGCATCAGTTATGGGAATGTCATGCACATGGACATCCTTCTTCCCAAGGACCTTGTCACAGCAGCCCAGGATCCCTTGGAGGAAGGATGGCAGTGATCCAGGCCAGCCCTCCCTGCTAAGGAGGCAGTTTGCAGCCTCTCTGAGGAGAAAGCCAGCTCCCAGCTAGCCAGTGTGCTGGCATGTTTGCCATGCCTCCAGTAGTCTTTAGCAGCAGTGAACATGCACAGTGTGGCTTTGGGAACAGCTTCACTGTCTCTCCTCCACCACAGGTCAATCCCCTCACTGGGGAATGTTCCTCTGTACCACCTGTGTGGGTCTGAAGATTTTCCCCATCCCTCAAACACCCTCCTGAAAAAAAAATCAAGGAGACTCAGCTGGTTTTGCAGGCTGTTTCTCCCTTCGGTGACATGGCTTAACAAACTACACCTCCTCTTCTCCTGTCCCACCTTACCACCAGTTTATGCTCTCCCCTTAACACCCAAACTGTTCATGGAGAAGCTCCCACTTGCTGCTCTGCACCTCATGCCACCAAACTTGGTCTCTCCTGGCTTGTTACAACCAATCAATCACTCTTAACTGGTTTATTTTAAATGCTTATCTATCCATCATGGCTCTTGTTAGAAGGGGGAAAAGTAGGAAAATTGCACTGCAGGAATAAAGAGCAAATGTCCCAGTAAAGCCTGTGCATGACGCTGCAAGATTAATGCTTATAGTTATGGCTTCGTGTTTGCAGAAGGGTCAGGGAATGAACTGCAGTAGAACAGGGAAATGATGGCCTGGGAACTGTGCACCAGAGGGGTACAAAGGGTGACAAACTCAGGCTGTGGGCCAGGACAGAGCTAAAGCCCCTCTCTCTTCTCTCACCACAATGGGGTCAACAGACCCTCTGGTCCCAAAAGTGCCAGAAGAAAAGTGCCAGTGGGCCACCTGTAACATGACAGTGACACTAAAAGCTTTTGTAACACATTTGACATTCCACTGAGGAAAAATGCAACACAGAGTTAAATACTGGATAACCATGTTAACCTAGCCTTTCCAAACTCAGGTCCCTTCAGGATGATTCTTCTCCTGGACAAGCAAAGGCCAAATGAAAAGTCAACAGATTTGTGCAGTGCTTCCCCTTCCTGTGCAGTGGTTTTCCAGACATGACATAACTCCATTCCCAGCATCAATTGCCTGCACAGGAGTCTCAATAACCACTGCAGCTGCAATATCGTCTGGTTTTGCTTCAATACAACTTGTGGGAGGCAGCAGTGGAGCAAATCATCAACTACCTCGGGGCTACTGAGTCCAGTGTGGACAATGCCCCAGGCAAAAGAAACCTCCATTAAAATCTGGGAACAGTACCCAAAAACACATCACAGGATCACAACTGAGGTGTGCTGAGGCCACCTATGGCCTGCTACCCAAGGGGGATGCTATCTCCTCCCACCCCAGCACCCTGTCCCCGTCACTCTGGGTGATGGCACAATCCGTCTTGGGCGACATTTTCCCCTCTCAGACGCAAAAGCTGAGTTCAGACTTTGGATGCTTTACAGACTGATTTAATCTTTCTTGACAACTTGTCTTCTATTGTGTGGATTTGTTCAAAAGGGAGAGAGCAGTTGTTAATGTCTACAGGAAGGGAAAGAAAACAGTCCCCGCTCCACTGGTCCAACAACCCTGCTGCCACCACTGCCTTGTCAGGGGAAATTAGGCTGGAGGGGTGTGTGTCCCACAAAGAAGTTGTGTTTTCCTGCAAAATGCTCTCTAAGAGACCTCAGCTGCCCTCTTCCTGACAGCGATACTTAACTCCAAAAGTTTCCACTGGCTCAAATTTCACTGAGGCTGAGCTCTTCAAACCATTGGGGAGTGAGATACTTCTGTGGGAGTGAGTTTCTCAGGAGCCCTGAGCATCCTGGAAGCTGAACTCTACATGAAAGGCATGTTAAGGACAAGCAGTGAAGGAAATACAAATCATTTGCCTAATGAGCAGACAAACTTTTTCCTAGCTGTTTTCATTGCATTTCCAGTGGAATAATCTTGATTTCTCCTGCCAGGTTTCTGCTGTTGGTCTGTGCTCTTCCTACCATTGTCGTCATTCCAGCTAGCCCTTGTCCACTCAGGAAATTCATGGTATGTACATTTTTTGTGCACAGTGCTCTTGAAATGTCTGAAAAATGTTCCTGTGAACCAGGCACTGATTTATCACTCTCTGGAGAAGATAAATTTCTGTCTGCTTCCTGTATCCCTCTGTTAAGATACAATGTGAATACAAATTTGTTTGGAAAGGTTGCATTAAAACAATAATATGCCCTTCTCTTCTTATTTTATATAATTCAGATATTCCCATTTCACACTGAAAATGCAACATATCAGCGGAACCTCTGGGCTGGATCAGCTCTGGCCCATCCTGTCCAGGAGGATTTTTGCTTGGGCAAAGAACATGTGAGCCCAGTGGTCTCCCCGACCCTCCCCCTGAGGACAGGGTCTCCAGGCACCTGCAGGATTTCCCAGTCCTGCACAAGGACAGGACATGGCTGATTTCTATCCCCTCCAAGGGGGCTGTTTGCAGTGAGCACAGGCTGGTGCAGAGACCACACCCAAACTGCCAGGGTACCAGGGGATGGTCCCTGACAGCCCAGATGTCTGAGTGGGGCAGCAGCAGTGTGAGGGGATGACTGTGGCCAGGACCTTCATCTCCCTCCCTGCAGCCTCACTTCGAGTTCCAGGCTAAACCTCACGCCCATTCCAGCTAATGGAAAAGGCTATTCAATGGGACTCTGGGGCCAGCCAGAAATGATGAATGAAAATTGTTTAGTGGTTGTACAGCCAGAGGCCTGACCCTGCCCGAGTTCATGGCACCATAAATCCTGACAGGATGAGCCCTCTGGACTGACCAGGCTTTGTGGTTTCAGCCCCCTTTGTGGGCTGGCACTGTGATGCTGGGGCACTGCCCCAGTTCTGTGTGGGCAGCAGACAGGCCACTGCCTCCCCAGGGAGAAGAAAAGACAAAACTAATCCCTTCCAAAAGCACTACCAGAAGGGTCTCAGGTCCAGTGACATGCAGGGAGACGAACTCAGTCCGTTTGGTAATTAGCCACATTCTAGGCAAATTGAACCTTCCTATGTCCACTGAATAGGTAGAGATGCAGCACCTGATAATTTGGGATTACAGACAAATGCTTATCTCTGAGGCAGATGTGGTTAAAGGGTGAAAAAGTCCAGCAGTCACAACCACTCTGCAGCAAACACCTCTCCAATCACATCCTGCTGAGCCCACTGTCCTCCACTGAAATGAACCGAGCAACCCCAGCACAGATATAACTACAAAAGGATTTCTCTCAATCCCCCCCCTTTTTTTTTTTAAGATCTCATATGTCCAAGATGAGCAATACTTCCCAAGAGAAACTGGAGGAAACAGAAAAACACACCTAGCCTTTTCCTTGGACTGGGAACTAGCAGCACTTCGTGGGCTGAACTCAAATACTCTCAACAGTTCATCTCACTCAGGCAATTTTCAATAAATATGTACATTTTTAACATCCTACATATACATCAGACTCCTTTTGCAGATAATGACAAGAAAAACAGGGAGTTCCCTTAGTGATGATGTGCCCACGTAATAGAGACAGTTCTCAGGAGCTGAGAAAGCAGGGAAAGAGCAAAAGAGCAGGATATTTTTTGCCTGGTAAAAACCCTGCAATTTGGCTCATGACATGTCCTTGGACAAATCTCTCATTTTGGCCACATTTAGGGAAAATTAGCCTATAATAGCAGCAGATGAGACTTCTGGTTGATCAACAGTGAGTGAAGAGGAAAGCATTTGGACATAGCAAATGTTTGCTTCTGCCTCCACATTCTCACTCTGCAGCATTTTGTTACTGAAGATAGTGCACAGCACAGCATGAACTCCCTCCTTTCTCTCACCTTCTAGGTTGAAATACTGGGACTGAATTTACAATTAAAAAGAGAGAACAGCAGCTAAGTGAGCAGCAAAATATTTGCATTGTTGTAAACTGCCAGGTTGCATGAACTGTGAAGTCCCCGGGCTATTTTGGGATAATTCAGCACCTTTCAACTGTCACATAAAATTTCATGGGGGATGATGCTTGGCATTGTTTATATGACATTAGCTTCACCTTTTCATCCTACTGGGGACCATCAAATGCAAAACTGGATTAAATTTGGCAGATCACATTATATATGGGGAAGTGAGAAATATTGCTGTATCACAATTGATTTTCCCAAAGGCACCAGCCAACCTCTGATATTTTGATACTGAGGCGATAAATAATTTTCCACTGGTAATTTCCATATTCAGTAAGCTGAGAAGAGTTTTTCTCAGTATGCAAATGAGATTTATTTAAAGCACTATTTTCTGTTGCTCACAATTAGATGGATTTGGATGGTTGCAGGAGGATTTTTGTCTTGGGTGTTGCAGAATGGACAGGAGCAGAGGTAAGTCCTTCATGCAACGTAGACTGGCCTTTGAACTAAACCAGTTCACTTGCTGGGCTTGTCATGGTTGGACAAGAAATGTGCCAGGTGTGCATGTGGGTGACTAGGAGTTTTATACCCTTCTTTTACTTGATTGTAAATACTTGGTTAGACACATAAATGAGCAGGTCACGCCTAAGGTTTGAGTAAGCCTCAAAGCCAGCCCTGATTAGATGGAGGAAACTTCCCAAGTACCAACCCTGAGAAGACTGCATTTGGGTTGGGTCTGCAGTATCCCAATTTCTTATTTATATTGACAGCAGAATTGAAAGGCAATTGAAAGTCAGGTCCACTAATCTTGTAGTTGAACATAACAAGAGGATAAAAACAATGCCCAGAAAGTGAAAAATTAATTTGATCACAGACATAAAAAAGGAGATCTTGACCCACATATACCAAAAATAGAAGCCCAGCACCATCTTTAGCAGGACCTATATTTCCTTCAAGATACCAGTGATAACTGAATAGCCAACATACAAAGTGGTTGTTCCCCAGTACACCCTCACTGCACAGATACAGCTGAATTTCTGCATTGGCTTCTCCTAAACCTCAGGAGAAGGCTTTGGCCAGCTCAGCACATCCCATCCCCCTGCAACATTCAGTGAAAACACTCTGAGACACTTCTGATGGGCTGGATGGGAGACAGAGCAAGAAGCAGAGGAAAGACAGGGTTGGAAGGGCTGTGAACAGCACAAACAAAACAAGCTGAGGCACGTGCTGTGGTGCTGTGCCTTACTCTCCCATCAACACTTCCCGCCCACGGACCCAGAGGAGCCCTCAGACAGGGGCTCTTGGATGTGCTGCACAAGCCTCAGAGGATGAATTAGCAAAAAATAAAAGTCTTTCTTTCAAAAAGCTCCTCCTTATTTTGCTCACAGGATAAATCTCTGGTAGCACAGCGGTGGGAATGTCCACGAGACCCCCTTTCCCTACCACAGCTCCCAGCCTGGCTGTGGGGCACAGAGCCCCCTCCACTCCCTCATTGCTCTCCAGGAGGTCTTCCTTCCTCTCCCCCTTTCCCTGGCTGGCGGTTCCCTCGTGCTCACCCGGGATGACAAGGCTTGTTACTCTGAGTCATCCCCACCACCGCTGCTCCACTGCAGGCCCCGCTGTGAGCATCACCGACGCGCCTGTTTGCAGTTTGCACACCACGTGAAAGCAGTTTAAAGGAAATTTAGTCCCATGGAGAGAGCCAGCACTAGGTTGATGTGCCTCACAAACTCTCATTTAATGAGTTATGCACAGCCTTTACACACAGAGCTGGATTTGGCTCTCCAAATACATTTGCATTCGTCACTATTGCAAGTCCTGTGATATCCTGATGGCAAAACCTGCCCTTCCCCAGCCAACCTCACCTGGCACTTTCCATGCAGGTGCCTGCAGGTGTTGGAGAACAGCCCACAGATTAATCACCCTTGCACCTGCTGGACTTCTCCTGCACGTTGCCATCTTCTATCATCAGTTTTAAATTTTCTTCCTAATGTTCCACTTTCAAGCTGGACATTTCCTTCTTTATTTAATTTGTACTACTTACTTCCTTCTGCCTCTCCAGCAGGTAGGAGTGCATCTCAGCACCTGGTTAAGAATCTCTGCTGACATAAATGGATGCATCATCACATTTTTGGTGCTGCTCCTCTCACTTATGTGTGGAGAAAGTTTGATCTCCTAAAGTTGAGAGAACTCAGTCTAGAAAGTTTTAAATCTCCCCATGGGGAGATCTGTTCTGGTTTTGTATTGTGGCACATGAACTACTGCCTGTTAACAAGGTGTTCCCAGCA
Organism: Manacus vitellinus; assembly: GCF_001715985.3. Taxonomy (NCBI): domain Eukaryota; kingdom Metazoa; phylum Chordata; class Aves; order Passeriformes; family Pipridae; genus Manacus; species Manacus vitellinus. Next base: position 3,931,597 of record NW_021939063.1, on the reverse strand, counting down.
GCAGTCTTTAAATCAGGGACCTGTGAGTCTTAATGCACCAATGCAAAAACTCTCAGTGGTTTGTATGTCAGCCACTCTGTGACACCAGCAAGTACTGGAGGGACCAAAAATCTGCACTGAATTAGCATTACAGAGCAACCTAGAACCAGCTTACTCAGATCAACATCCCTCCTAACACATGTGAAATGATGGGTAAAGTGTCCTTCAGCAAAGGGTGGTTCTTGGTGCCTGAAAGTTTAGTGCCCATCTTGAACAATTTCACAGGAAATTACATTTTTGAAACTACTCCCTTCCAAACAGCAGATCCCCTGTCTACATCCTGAGTGGAATACTCTGATTTAAAGTTTGCCATCCACTTGTCCTCAGAAGAACACCCAGGAGCAGTTGATGAGATGAAGCCTGTGCTCCTCACAGGGAGTTCAGCCTCCCTCAGAACTCCAGCTACAACTCAGACAAAGGAAAAGAGAGCAGAGCCTGAGTCACTTACAAGTTTCTCTTCCTTGAGGCCGTTATAAATGTGATAAACCATTTTTTGTTGTTTTAAAGTGCTGCCTAGAGTTTAATAAATGTTCAAATGTATTATTAATCTGAAATATTTTACCTAAATCTAATAATAAAATGACTCAAGCATTTCAAGTGATCTCAGATGCTTGCAAAATCCTTGCAAGTTACTAATTAAGCCACGTTGGAAGAACTGTTCAGTAAATTTTAGAGTCAGGTTTCATCTTCTCTTTAGAAAGGGCAGACTACAGATTTATGTGACATAAAATGGAAGCTAATGAACTTGTAGCATATTCAGTATGGAGCATACATCTAAGAAGTGGGAATAACAACATTAGCAGTGCTTTGAGATAATAGACTATTTAAATTCATATTTGTAAAAGCCGTAGACTAATACACAGTGATGTACAGTTTAGATGTTTTCTCCTTGAGGGCACAATCCAGAAGACTCAGGGATACAGATTTTCCAGTGGAAGGAATCTCACACTGTGATCCCAAGTTGTGACAGCCAGCGAAGAGAGGCCCTTGGAGATCACGCCATGCCGGGGATCTCGAGTGGGGAAACATCAGATGGATCTACAGGCTGACCTCATGCTAGAGGACAAGTCCACAATTTGGTCTCCTTAGAGCTGAGGGATGCCCCTGGTCTGGTTAACCAGCAAGAAAGAGATGCTCCCATCCGGACAGAAACTCCACTACAGTATGTACCAGTGCCCCATCTGTGCTTAATGGTTGGCATGATAAATATTAAAAAATTAATAAAGGAATATTCACAACATGTCAGGCACTTCAGGGCTTTCTGAAATGATTTTTTGCAGGTCAGAGTACCCAGAGTTCTCATCAACAGTTACAGCAATCCTGAGCTGCATGATGGGAGTCCAGACCCACTTGTTTCTACAACTGTAAGATAAGTTTTATGAGGATAAACTCTACATCTCACAGGGCTTAGGTTCTGGTATCCAGACAATTCATAAAGCCTTATAAAGCCTCTTCTTTTTCTCCATATGTGGCTGAACCAGTGCTGGCATGTGATGAAAACAGTGAATCCCCTCCCTAAGCCAGCCAAAACAAATCATTCAATTCCTGGTCTGCCAGTGGCTGCATTTTAGCTTTCTCTCACCCGACCTGGAGCTGAGCAAAATTTGGACATCCGTTATTATGGCTGTGCAACACCACATCCTGGCTTTTGATCTCCAACACTGGCATAAATCAGGTCCTCGGGGACCAGAAGTCCCTTGGGGTGATGTGTCTGTGGCCCACATCAAACACTGCTGGGAAGCATAGATCCAGCCTTTAGTATTTATATCATGTTTCCAGTTGTCTGCAGTGTTAGAATGCCAATGATTTATTCATTTATGTATTTCACCCTTTGCACACAGTTTGTAATGCAGACAGCAAGCAGGATGCAGTCATGTTCTAGCTACATGTGCCATGGGTTTTTGGGAGCACCACCATGTGCTTAGCATGGCAAGGAATTGTCCCCCTGTCCTCCAAGGGCACCCAGGCAAACACTAGTATCACTTCTCAGGTCCACAGGACACAGCAAAACTTGGCACAAAGCAAAGTAGGGAAGGGGCTCCCTCTAAGAGCAGCAGCTCGGGGTTGGGCAGAAGTGGGAAGGGAGATTTAGACAAGGGAAAGGGGAAAGCACCACAATTATTTCTGATGAAATTCAGGACTTTCTTGGGACTTTCTCAATGGACTGGTAAGAATTGTTAAGACATGAAGTCTTGCAACTGCTTTTGTCCCTTGGACTGCAGTGACTACTCTTGGTTAATCTAATGGTGCAAGAAGAGATTAGCCTGATACATGCATCATTTCACCATTTTTTACACCAAAAGGACAGCAAGCCTTTTTCTCTTGACCATAGCAGAAACAGACCCTAATGGACATCATTCTTGCTCAGAAAAGTTCTCTGGAGAGCACTGTCCCCGAATACTGGGAGTGTGATGTGCACTTCTGTCTTCTTTCCAACCTCTGCCTCCCCCTGGGATCACAGGCTCCAGTCCAGCCTGAGGACCACAGGATGCTCCACATCCCCACTGTGCCTGGACAGTACACACACACTTGGCTCTGAGTGATGTGTTGCACTGTGGGGAGCTGGTGGAGCTGAGAGCATGTGTAGAAGCTGTCACGAGTACAGGGTTTAATGAGGGCTGGGGCTCTGTTTGGGTTCCACACTCAGTTTGTAACAGCTGCCCATATCTCTCGCAGCAGAGGGTATTAAACTTCCGCCAGACACTCACGGGTATCTCAGAGCTCTGAGTGGTACATGATGAGTGTGTGGCCAAAACTCAGACACAGGTGAGCAGCACAAGCTGCTCTGCAGCACCTGACCCCAGGGAGAGCCGTGCACAGCTCTGGGCACTCGTTCCACAACGCACACACCAGCGCCGTAATTCACTTACACAGATACTCCTCGTGACACTGCTCATATAACCCCTAATTTTTTGCAGATGATGGAAAGCTCCTCTCTATATCCAGGGGGATCAAGTGGTGTCAGGCAGCTTAGGAAAGCTCCCCAGCACAACAGAGGAGACTTATGCAGCTCTAACCTCATGCTCCCCCTCTGGAAAGACACCAGGCAGAGTCTTGTGCTCGCAGTAATCCTCACACTGGCTGCTTACACAAACACAGAGCAAAACAACCCAGTGCTTCCCAAAGTTACAGTTTTAAATTAAATTCCTTGAGCAAGACTGGAGTCATCTCAGTCCTCTTTTGTCTTGTATTAATTTCAACTCTGTTCTATTATTTTCATAACTAAAAGTTACAGCTCTTATGCTTTTTCTCCTCAGCTTCCAGCAGGTCACCTGCTTTGCTCTGGCATCTTTGCTTGTGCTTAGCAGTGAGTAAACTTCCTCTGTGCGCTCCCTAGTTTTCCCCAGCCTGGCTGCTGGAGGCAATGGACCTTCCTGGGTCACACAAGGGCAAAATGGGAATGAGCATAGACTGTGAGTTGGATCCAGGTCAAGCACAGTATCCAGCCTTGGAGTGAAGCAAAGGTTATTGTTATGGTAGCAGCAAGTGAGAATAAAAATAAGCTACACTTAATTATAACAATTTTTGTGCTAATAAAACCTTGCTATAAACCTTGGCCAAGGGAAGGGCCCTTTACCTGAGGCAGGAACTCCATTAAACTAGAGAGCCCTCACACACTTATGAATTCATCAAGGCACCTTCCAGAAACATCCCCAAGACATTGCTGTGTTGATGATCAATTAGCATTGTTATTGTCATGGTGCAATAATCTTCTTCATTAGTTTTCTTTTTAAAATTCAAATGGGGAGATGAGGTGGTGTGATAACATACACTCAGACAAGGAACAAATGTGTTGCTTGTACTCAGAGGGTGTATCAGACAGTACAAGTGTCTGAGCAGATGTGCTAATGGACACAGACCCTGCACTGTAACCAATTACTTCATCATTAATAAGAAAAAGAAAGGTACACATCCCAATGGTGTAAAAGGAAGGGTAAAAATTTCATTAAAGGTAAGCTCAAGCAGCAGCACTTTTACCTTCTTTTAGCCCATTTTTCTGAGTACCCACCACAGCACAGCACTCTCTTGCAATACTGAACCTCACACGTCCTCACTCAGCCCTCCCTGGCTACACTACCCTCTGATTGAAGCTTTCAAAGACTTCTTTCATCTGGTGACTGCAGGGCTGGAAAAGTTTGGTGCTTTTCCTCCCCCTTCTGAAGGTCTGAAAAATGGAAGTAATAAGCTCAGAAAAGGGTCTCTCCACCTCCAGGCTATTTAGCACACTGCTCATGCTGGGCAGCTAGCATTGATGGAAAGGCCAAAACAATTTCTAATGATTTCTCTCAAATGTGGAAGATGCTGAGCAGCATCTTCCCATAACCTGCCCTGCACTGCACATGACCCCAGTGCCAAGGCTGCAGGGAACCAAACACAATGCAGAGACCACCTCTGCTCTGAATTAAGGACAGCTTATAATGAGCAAAAACAGGTTGTCACAAACAAACCAGCTTCAAATTTTGACTGAACACCACCAGTGCCAGGCCTGGAGCATTTCACTGCTGAAATCCGTGGGCACAACCCTGACAACTGACAACAGACTGATGGATGAAGATCTTGAAGCTTGTCCTAACTCCCAGGAAAGCAATAAATCAATGATGCAGGAAAACCCCAAGCCCCTGAGTGCTTTAAAAGGGAATAGTAAAATTTAAAATCAATGGGAAGCGTGGCAGAAAGGCAGCATGGGGAGGGCAGCAGAAGGGATGTGCAGCTGTTGTTCAGCTGGGGTAAGCTGCCAGCAGGCTGGATCCTATAAGCCAATTTTACTTAATAATCCCACTAATATGGAATGACACTGGTTGTAATCCTTTAGTGATTACAGTGTGGACCAGTGCCTCAGCATCTCTGGGAGGATTTAAGGGACAGTACAGCATCCAGAAAGCTATAGCCAGACTTCTCCTATCAACTGGAAGGGAAGAAAGACAGAAGCTGATGCATGCTCATCCATATTTCTGAAGAGAAAAAAGAGAGCAAAGCTGAAGCTTCCTTGCTGTGATATCGGCCAAGTGCCTCTGCAAAGCAGAGCCCAAACTCAGAGAAGAAAAAGGGGGGTAAGCACAACAGGACAGCACAACAGAAAACATGGCACAGCGTGGGGAGAAGTGCTTGAGTGAAAACAGCCCAGGAAATCAGGGACCACCCCTGGGGTTTGACAAATAGGAAGGAAAAAGGAGACAACATTTACAATTGGGGGGATTTTGAACAGAGCAGTTGAAATCTCTCTGATTGCACGAAGTGGCCCCAGGAGAAGAGACACTGGGAAGCAAAAGGAAGCCAGTGAAAAGGAGCCAGGAATCCTTGATCTATCCTGTCTCCCTGGGGACTTGTGATTGCAGAATGCTTTGAGTAGAAGTGACCTTCTTGTTTCAGTCCCCTGCCATTGGCAGGGACACCTTCCACTAGCCCAGGTTGCTCCAAGCCTTGTCCAACCTGGCCTTGGACACTTCCAGGGATGGGGCAGCCACGGCTTCTCTGGGCAACCTGTGCCAGGGCCTCACCACTCTAACTGTCAAAAATTTCTTCCTTATGGCTAGGTTGAATCTACTCTCTTTTAGTTTAAAACCATCACCCATTGCCACAACAGACCCTCCTAAAATGTCTGTCCCATCTTTCTTATAAGCCCCCCTCAGGTATTGAAAGGCCACAAAAAGGTCTCCCCAGGGCCTTCCTTTCCCCAGGATAAACAACCCCAAGGATATCTCAAGCATCGTTCCAGGGTCTCTTATCCACACCATGGAGTTCCCTCACCACCAGGAGTCTGAGCTTTCACTGAAGATGGACTTCAGATAATGCTGTATCTGAGCTCAGAGAGATCCACATTCTGATCTGTGAGGGGATGCCAGGAAAATCCCACCTTATCTGTGAATTACTACCAAGAGTTTAAATTACTGCTGATTTATTGGAAGTGTCACTTGTATAATATTTTCAGTGACTATCACCAGATTGGGAAGTGAGGAACTGGAGCACAGCGTGGAGGTTTCATAGGCCAGTGAATCACCGTGGGGGGTGCTGCAAAATTGAGAACTGTATATTGAGAACTGCTGGAATGACTCCAAGAGCTGAGGACAGATGCAAAATTGTTGGAAAGATTGATTCAACATCATCACCAGCAGCCTTGTATAAGCCATGTGGGCCAGGAGGCCTGAAGAACAGCTGGTTGGAGTGGACTTGCTGAATTATTGGAACAAAATTAGATAAAAAATGCAGAGGAAATGATTGCAACCCTTTGCATGGAGGCAAGAGGCTTTCCACAGTGGAACAGCTGGAGGGCTTGGAGAGACCATACTCTCTCGATAGTAATCACTAAATTAGTCAAATTCAGCCAGTGAAGATGTTTTATTATGAACAGATGGGAGTTTGAGGTTTAACTCTCTGCTTTGCATGAGTGTATTCAAAGCAGTCAGTAATCCCTCTGGCTCAGTGGAGAAGAGGTCTGGATGGCAGAATCATGGATTGGTGGGACCTGGCTGCAGCCAGGATGATGCCCAGAGCTCAGGGCAACCCCAGGACCCATGAGGGACAAAATTTAGGCAGATGCTGGACATCACCACCAATAAAAGTACCCACATCACTTCTCCCAGATGAAATGCATCCAACTCTTCCCTAGAAGCACTTCCTCACTCCAAATGCCATTCCCACAGGTGACACAAGTCCCAGCTGGCTGGCACTACTGTTGGCATGCCAAGGTGATCCTCTGAGGATGGAGCACCAAGAAAGTCTTCTGAACTTTTATACCTCATGAGATTGAAGGTGAGGGAGTGAAATGTCTTCAGATTGTGAGTTCAGACAAGAGGAAAAGGGTAGCACAGAACCACCTTTGCTGGTTGTGAGAGCACAGTGCTGCACTCCTGGAAATGCCAAAATGATCAAGCTGATTGTTCTCCAAGTGCTCTGTTTTAGCCATAAAGCAGCATTCATGTGCAAGGCAGCAGCCTTCTAGATTAAAGCTATAGCAAAAAGTGAAAATCAGAGAAAGATCTCCTTATGCCTCAAACAATTAGAGGGTGTTTCACAGCTTGAAACACAAGGGTTTACATTTACATTACAATCTGCTTTTAAGGAGTCTTGTAACTGTTGTTTTTGAAAATTATCATGCTGAGTGCCTCTTGGGTAGAACCATTTTTTTCCAGACATGGTTGTGTGGTGCCTCTGAAGGCACTGGAGGCTGCAGAGGAAGCACTGTGCTCTGGAGTGGTACCTGATGGGCTGGTAGGATGCTGCTCCAAGCCTAAAATAAGCCTTCCAGGATAAACAACCCCAAGGATATCTTAAGCATCATTTCAGGGTCTCTTATCCACACTGTGGAGTTCCCTCACCACCAGAAGTCTGAGTGTTCACTGAAGATGGACTTCAGATAATGTTGCATATCAGTTCAGAGAGATTCACATTCTGATCTGTGAGGGGACACCAGGAAAACCCCACCTTATCTGTGAATTACTACCAAGAGTTGTCTCAATTACTACCAGAGATGCCTGTCTGATGGCAAATAAGCACTTATCCTTATGAAAATAACTTGGAATTTCTACCCTTCCAGTAAATGAACATGTGCCTGGCAATGCTGGAGCGTTTCATCTCATATGACCTCATTCTCCATGTTCTTCAGTTGTGAGCTGTCCATTGTCATTCAGCATTTGTTCTAATATAGACTCCCTCCCCCTGTAACCAGTGTGCTGGGATGAATCATAAGTCATATTTGTGATGGTGAACCCACATGCCAACCTACATCTGGAGAGATGACTCTTTTCAATAGCCTTAAATCTGCAGCTCCCATTGTCACGGTGAAGTTTCACAGGTTGTTTTCCCTATCTCTGAACAAAGAAGCTTTGAAAAACCTGCAGTGTTCAGAAATGCCTTCTTGTTCAATTCCTCCAGTGTAGGCAGTTTCCATGAACTTTGCTTATCCTTGTATTATATTAACAAGGAGACTGAGAGCGACTGAGCAATAACAGCTTTATGAGTTTCTTGCAACGGAATTGGAATTAACTCAGAAAATCATCTGAAAAGAAAACTTCTGTAGGGAGGAGAAAGAGGACTAAAATATAGCAACCACAGGTCGAATTCTTTTGCCCATCTGACCAAAACCACACATGATGAGAACTTCTGGAAACGTGCTTGCTCTGTGGTAGACCTGTGACTTCACAGTTCAAAGATTTAGCTGAAGGAAAACCCTGGTTTCAGCCTAACTGAAGCATTTTCCTAGCTTGGACCACACCAGGGAAAGGGCAGCTCAGAGTCCCCACCCACCACTCTAAGTATTCAGCAAAATCCCAAATGAACAACACCCAGAGGAGGCAGCAAAGATGACAGGTATGAGGGACCAAGACGCAATGACCGCGTTTTCGGTAATGTCTGCGGTTTCGTTAACCAAACTGTAATCATCCAGAGCTAAAGGTCACCTTGGGGACAGTGTCTATGAGCTGTAAAGGCTGTGGTATTCCCAGCAGACTGCACAGAGAGGGAAACTCAGAGTAACTAACAGACCAGTCATTTTAAACCTCCCTAAAACCACTGGTTAATGTCTGCAAAGGGGAGCTCTGATGGCAGTGAGAGCAGCGGCAGCGCTGCTGTGACTCACAGAGAGCTGGTCCTGCTGTTGCTCAAGTGATTATAAAAATGATGGTGCCTCTCACTGCTTATTTATTTCCCCTTTCCCTGACTGACTGAGAAAGGGAAGTGATTTACATTGAGAAATTTGTCTTCTGCTCTTCCATGGCCTAACCTTAGACCTGTTCCAGCATCCTCTGCTAAATCAGTTTGTATAAATTTATACACAGAAACACAAACCCAAAGCAACACTGCTACAAAAGCAAAGAGAACAAGTAGCAATGCAAAACCTGCCCTGAAAAAGCAGAAAGTTCTGGCAAACCCTTTCCTGTGTGATCCTACATGGGCAACAGGTTCCAGTTAGCCTGAAGGAGCTGACATTTTTCAGACCTGTAGCAAACAAATTTTTATTTTTTTTTTTAACTGAAACAACTTAAAAGCTCTCCTGGATGTAGAGAAATAAACATGGAAAGCTGTTTCCTGCAAAGCAAAGATGATTCTGGACCATCAGAGCAGCCCACAAGTTGCTCCTGCCCCAGCCCTTGGGGATGTCACCCACCTACACAGACACCTATCATGGCCCAGTCAAGGATTTCTGGAGAGAAATGTATTTATGAGATCTGCAGACTGCACCTAAAAACTGGGGACAAGCTCTGAGGTGACCAGTGCACCCCTGGGGATGGCAAAAGGGAAAACAAGAACATCATTTATGCAGCACTTCAGATCCACAGCTCATCTCTGCCCTCCTACCCCTGCATCCACAGGGACTTAAAGTGTAAACCTAGTTTTAACGTGCTTTTACACGCCAAGAAAGCACCAAAAGGAGTCTCCTGACCTCTTTCACTGACCACACACACCAGCTACTTCAGATGAGGGGGCTACAGATAGGCAAACATGTAAATTTCTTGGCAGATTTTTTAAAATTTTTTAATTAATCCCAAAGGATATTTTGTGGGCACGTCAACTATTCTCTGTAATTTTTTTTAGTTTTTTTTTTTTTGCCTTTTGAGTGTTCCCCTAGAATGCTTCTAAACAATGAATTTTGCACCTTTCCTCCCCAAAAATGACGTGCTTTTATAGTTGAAAACATTTAAGTGGGATTTTTGACTTGGTGCCTTTGTTCACATTGTTAAGCCGATCAAGCTGTAGTACTTTGGAGAAAAAGAGAAGAGAAACAATGTTGTTTTGTCTGCTAACATGATTGATAGACAACTTTCAATTATTGTATCTTTAACTGACTGGGAAGCACTTAAAAAGAGACAGGCTGCTGAAAGATGGGTTATTTCCCAGCTCGGTGCTGTTTTTTCCACAGAAAAAGTATACAAGGATGCTCTCTGGTGGCAGATGTAGGCCAGGGCTCTGCTCTGGCCACCACACTTTTAGTTTGTTTTATGCACTAAGTGATAGTCTGAAACCTTGTTATTAAAATAATAAATATATATATATTTTAATCACTAATTTGCTTGATTAATTCTCTTCGAGTATTCTGAGTGCATTAGCAGACTGGAGGGTTTGTTTTTGTGACTTCTAAAGAAACCTTGTGCTTTCCTTAGGGCTGTGCTGGGGACAGGGATACAACATGATCCTCATGGAGCATCCATTTCCCATTTGTCCCTCATAGCATCTGCCTCCCACATCCCTTCTCCCTGGTCACTCATCTCCCTGTGCCAGCACAACCAGCCACGCTGGGTTTTGCACTGAACAGCTCCCAGCTCTATGGATGCCTTGGTTTCCATCTCCCAAATTTAGCTGCTTCTCCAGCCATTTTCCTTCTCCCTCAGCATTTCCCCCATGAAATAACTTCATGTCCAAGGTACCTTCCTGCAAAGAAGTTCTCCTCCTGCCCTGGGCCAAGATTTGGATCTTACTCTTGCAAAATAGTGAAATATCTAACTAAATATCAAACCTGAGCCAATCACTCCAAGCCCTTAGAAACACTGATAGTCTTTCTATTAAATCGCATTTCAGTAAATTGTGCCAGAGGTTTCTTTGGCTTGACTTTCCATGGTTATGGATTTCGGAGTGGTGGTCAGTTCAGGGGCTGGTACATGACTTCCATAAATGTAAACATAAATGCAATTTTCTTTTTGCAAGGACAGTTTATGGCACATCAATGTTAAGAAAATTAATCCCTTGTGAATCCATTGCAGTCCTCAAAATGACGCTTAGACGCAGAAAGGGCCCTGCACCCTTTTGTTGGCCGAGTGCAAGAGTGGTTTTTGTCCTTTGATCCACCTGCTTAAGGCTCTGAAATGAATAGCATTTGTGTCTGGAAATGGAGATCAGTGGTGGAAATCACAGCACTGTTTAGGAGGGCTGACAGGTTCCCACAGCTGAGGTTTGCTCTGACAGGAGAGCACAAAATCGCAACCCTGAACCCCAGTTTATAGACAGAGTAGTTTTTGCCTGGGTACAAACACACTTCTGATGCTGTTACGATGCTGCCCTCAGCAGTACCTTTTCTGTTGATTTTCCTGAATATCCTCCACATGAGCCCATTTTCTTCACTGCCCCTGAGTCACTTCTTCTGCCCATGACACACCCCTGGTGGGATGTTCCCCTGGAGCCACTTCAGAGCAGATCAGCAAATCCTGCCCTGGAGACTGGGCTCAGGTAACACCACCCATTAGACAAAGACTTTGGGGTTTGCCAAACCTTTTCCCCTTCCCCTGCTATCCATAAAAACTGACTTCTTTATACCAGAACCTATAAAAGCAGAATTGCAGGACCTCCAGGCCAACACACCTGCCCTTCACACGCAGGCGAGCCTCCCACAGGCGTGCATTAGAGACAGAAAGCATCTTAATCATCCACCCTGCTGCAAATACATTTGCAGAGCTTTAATTGATTAACAGGCAGTCCTTGCCAGCAAATGAGCGGTTGGCTCCAGGGAGCTCTTGCTTGCTTGTTTTTAAACAGTGCAAAGTGGGAAAATGGCAGGAATAAGCAGTGAAAGCTCCAGGGACCCCCAAGAGGGGAGGGCTGGAGGGAGGAAGGCAGCGCTGCTCCGTGTGCAGACCTTATTACTGCAGGGACGTGGAGGTCAAGTGGTGGCAGAGCAAAACACCACAGGGAACAGGGAGGAATTAAACTGGGAGGAATTAAAGTTCAAACCCCAGACTGTCAGCTCAACTTCAAGCCATAGGGGCCAATGGTAAGACTTTGTGGATCTTTAGTAACCAAAGTGTTGCTGAACCTGCCTGAAACCCACTGATGTGTTCATCTCTGGTGACACAGTAGAAACCAGTGCTGCCCCATGTCAGCCAGGCACAGCTTTTCAGCATTGCACAAGTAGGTGAGAAGGGAAAGAGCAGAGCTCTCCCAGAGGGCTTCCACAGCCACCCACCAGCCTCTTTCTTATCTCTTCTTCCAGTCATCCCTGATCCAGGAGAGTTGGCCTGATTTTAGACCCCCTTGTACCCCTGAGACAGGCACAGTTCATAGGGACAATGGCTATGGCAGTGTGACCACAGCACAGGTGGCAGTACCACCATCAGCAGACAGAGCTGGTCCACTGATGGACCCTGGCTCTCCTGCAGGTTCCAAACCAGCAGGACAGAAGCTGCTCAGGGCAAGGCAGGACTGATGGTTCCCTGCTGAAGCTGTTTTGCAGAGTAGAAAATTACACAAGATCCCAGGAAGAAGAGGATCATTTTCTGACCAGTTCAGCTCAAGGCTACTCAGCACCTCCAGCCAAGTGACAGCACGGCTGGGCTCTGGCCACCTGCTCCCCCTGCACTGAGCTCTGGTTGCACGGGGGACTGTGCACTCCCAGCTGCAGGGGATATGCTCGCAGCCCCCACTGCATCCAGAAAATCCCTATAATTAAATTCATGCAATTAAAAGTTGGCAGAAAATCTGAGGGTGTTACTGGCAGTGTGGGCGGGCTCCTCGGAGCAGGCAGCTGGTGCTGGCCCTCGCTGTGCTCTGCCTGGGGGGGGATGGTTTGCTGCAAGGTGGTTGTCACCACACTGCACCCCAGGGTTCCCCTTCAAGCCTGAGCCGTTCCCGAGTGGCTCCAGGAGAGGACAGGCTCTCTCTGCAACCAGCCTGAGCGCTGCCTCCGAGCTATCAACCAGCCCAGCACAAAGCACCAGGCTGACACGAACTGTTAAGCCCGTGCAAACCGTCAGTGCTGGCTTTAGCAGGGGAAGAAAAGTAGTTTAACAAGGTGTCTGCAGCTAGACAGCATCCAGCTGCTGGCGCACAGAGCACGTGGGAATGCATTTTAAGCTGGTATGTTCTGCATTCCTTCCTCCCCTCCAGCACACACAGCCTCATCTTCCTCCAAGTGCCCACAGTGGCTCCAGTCAGATCTTCACCTCCCTAAACCAATGCTTTTCTGGTCTCAGGCTCAGTCCCTAGTGATCCAGCTGCAAGGGAGCCAGCACACTGTGTCACATCCACATCCCCCTGCTGTAGGAGTTGAACCTCAGTAACACTCTGGACAAAAAAAAAAAAAAGCACTTCTGGAAACCCCTCCAGTGCAAAACCAGCATTGGCAAAGGCTACTCCTAGAAAGCAGGTTCAGCCTGAAATGGGCAGAAAACTTTTGGGGCAGAAAAAAGACTGCTGGATGCAATCACTGACTGCTTTTACAAGTCAGACTGTGGAGGAATATCCTACTTGCTATATTTTCTTGCAAACTTGAAATCCATTTTACAACAGAAGAGGAGAGAATTTGCCCATCTGGGTACAAAATCCATACCATCGGGCTCAGGAGCTCATTTACTCCATGCAGCCTGAAAGAGAGATGCAATATGCTGCAGCACGGGGAATCTGGGGCAGTATCCTATAGTAGGAAGACTCACATCAGATTCCAAAACACCGTGAACCTCAGCCAAATCAAATTACTCCCATTGCCGTATATATCATTTTCCATCTTAAGTGGAACAGCCCGCCTGCCCTTAACGCGCTGCAACCTCGCACCAGCGCTCAGCGCTAATGGAGATGTCTTTCCCAGGGCTGTCACGGCCGCCCACCCGCTGCTTGATGACTTTACACACGTGTGACAGGTAGTAATGTCACTGACAGCCTCTCCCTGGCACCCAGTTTTTATTCATACCAACACCTTGTCTGTCTTAGCCGTTCCAGGGGAAGCGCCGTGCCTGCTGCCGAGACGGAGCTGGCTTCCCCCTTATCTTTGAGGAGAAATTGGACTTAATTTTGCTGCTCCTTCACCATTCAAGTCTATACATCAGCTGTGAAGGCTAAACCCCAGATCATGACAGGGCAGGTTCGTAACAAGCTGGCAGCAAAAGAAATATATACAGTGTCAAATCCCTCACAAAAGCACTGACAGCCTCCTGACAGAGAATGGATCAGATATTAAACTAATACTACACTCAGTTTGAGCCAAAAGGCCAAAGAAGAGCAATCCCAAAGGGCAAAACAACATCCCCAACCTTTGCCTATCCGCTTCCTCACTAAGCTGATTTCAACTCAGATTCCCTTTAAGTACTAATGCTGTGAGGGCTGGCTCTGTCCCTGTGGTGCTGTCATTTTAGCCTTCTGCAAAGCCACTGTCTCTGCTTAGCCGGGAGGGAACCCCCATTCACACAGCCCCACACACCCCTCAGTTTGAGCAATGCCAAGGAGGTGGCGACAAATGCATTTCTGAGAAGGAAAACTAACTCCTGCAAAGGCTAGAAGGAGGAGCAGACTATTCCCTCCCCATCTGACAGGTTTTCCCTCTAATGCTTTTCCTCATATTCAGTATTCAAACTATTGGGGATGCTGTCAAGATGGGTGTATTCTCTATTGGTGTTTCAAAAGACTAATAATAGAAGTTATTAGGCTGTAGAGAGGCTCAAATATCACTAGGAAGAGTTCAGTAGGAGAAGTGGAGAAGCAGTATAAAAAAAGCAGGCAACCGTCCAGCAGCATGAGAATCTACAGCACTTAACTAAGAATAATTAGCTGTAAAAATACAAGATGCAAAATGAGTGCTTAGGCAGCAGCCCTGTAGAAGAGGACCTGGGAATTATAACATGAGGCACAAATGTTCTGTTTTGGGAGGGGTGGGGGGAAATCAGCCAATATTCTGGTAGGACCTATTGCCAGGGGTAACACCAGTAGGGACCTTACAGTGCCCAGGTGGGAAGGAGCTGCAGGGGCTGAAATGGAGAGGAACAAGGAGATAAAGCACAGTTCTTGCCCCGTGGGGATGTGCAGAAGGAATGAGCATCATTCAGTTTAGAGAGAAGAAAAGCCTCAGGAAGAGATGATAAAAGTCCCCAAATCCATAAAAGACTGCTTCAGAAAGGGATGGTGCTCATTTTTCCTACTGCTGGGAAGGAGATAGGACTTGAACTGCAGCAGAGAAGGTTTATTTTAAGACATTTTGGAGGGGGGGAACCCCCCCTCACTGACTTTCAAAGGCTGATTGAACTCCATCCTTCCTGAGAAGGCAGTGAAAGGCACAGGGGAGCTGGAACCAGTAAACCTTTCCATTTTGAGTTGGCTCTGCCTTCCCCCTGCTCCGGGCTAGCCAGGGAGAGTGAGCAGAGTTCACAGCAGCAGCAGCAAACCCAAACCCTGGGCCCCTGTTCAGCCAGATAATTAAGCGAGTGTTTAGACATCCAAGCAGTCCTGCTGGCTACTGCCCCAGCACTTCGGGAAATGAAGTAATAGGTTTGCTTTCCACCAGCTTCCCCCCTAACTGTGAGACCTGGGAGATGGGACCTGGAGGTGGAACCCTCATGTCACCAGCCCCGTGAGCCCACGGAGGTGGTTTCTTAGGTGAAGTTCTACTCTCTCGACTTGTAGAGCCTGGAGATAATGAAATCCTACCAAGTGCCATTTGTGCTTTAGAAGGCATGATGAAGTTAATTAGTGTTCAAATTAAGCAGTAAGATAGAAGTGGGCATATAATGGATCACTAATAAATGCCTTGAGTATGTTGAGAGACGTGGGTCTGAGGGAAGAATGATTTTAATCACCAGGAGTATATTAATGATGGCCCATAGACTCTCTTATTGCTGTTTCAACAGGCTGGAATGCTGCATTTTCCCATTAAAACATCCATTAGCCTTGAGCCCACTAAAAATCTATCAGTAAAGCCATGTTCTGCTCATTTCTGCTCTGCATATGATGTAATTAACACCACTGCAGGGGCTCGAGCCCAGTTCCAAACACCAGCCCCAGCTCAGGAAACCCAGGCAGAGCTGGGTGGTGGTTTTGGGTACCCACCACGTCACTGTGAACACCAGCATCACGACTCAGGGCCCAAAGAGCCAGCACATCCCACACACATGGGGGGCATGCAGCGTGCCCAGCACTGAGCTGGGCTCGACTGATCACACGACAGCACCGGTTACAATAATTGTATTTTTCGTTTCCACACAGATGAATTACTTCTCCAAAAAGCCATTTGTGCTTAATGCCATTTGTCTGCACTACGGTGCTAATCAACTGCAAAGAGGTTTTTGTGCCGAGATTGATTGACTCCATGTAAATAGGTGGAACCTTTAATTAAAACACAAGCGCAGACGCAGTGTCTCGGCGTGCTGACAACACGTGGCACAGACCACTTAAGGGGCTGATTCTATTTTAATCTACCCTGGCATAAATCAGGAGAAAGACCCAGTTCAGCAAAGCACTTAGCACATGTTTAAGTCCATCATATTCAGCAAAGTATTCAAGCATGAGCCAAACTGCAAAGGTTACCACAGGAAAATGATGGCGCCCGTCAAAGGACGTGGATTGTGTGACAAAGCCATTTGTTTACCAGGTTCATCCCCATGGGAACATAAAATAGGTTTATGGCTTTGGAGGAAAACTGGTGAAGTTCGTAAAGCCCTGTTGGATGATGGTTAACCCATCAAAGAGAATTGCAGTCAGAGCCTGGAGGAGGCTAAGCAACAGCAAGGACTGAGTGGCTGGTTAAATGGCAGAACTGGTTTCCATACAATGGGGTTTTCAAGGCACCCTGGTTTGGCACCATGAACTGGGTGATCACCTGCATCCACCTTGGCCACTCTTGGGGGTCAGCACCCTCTAATACACCGCCTACAATCATTTGGCTGCATCAGTTCCCAGCAAACACATGTTGGGGGAAAAAGGGTTTTGCTCTGTAGCACCTGATTCCCAGGACTTTTCCACGAGTCAACATGCTCTGATGAACTGGGCAAGCAAAGGTGACGGCAACCCTCGTACTCTGACTGCAGCAGAGGAGCAAAAGGGACCTTAACCAGTGTGGCCAGTGCTTCTCCTATTACAGAGGAAGCACATGGTGCCAAGATCCGTGTGGCCCAGGGCACTGCCAGCTCCTTCCTGTGTTGAGAATGGTGTCCTGACTCAGTGGGTACCCTGATAAAGCCAATCAAACTGACAATATCTTAGCCTTTGCACCCCACGCACAGGGAGTTTGTGCTGGGGGGGTAAGGTGAAACAAAGGATTAAAACCAGCATAAAAATACTCTTTTTTTTCCCCTGTCTGGTTACCAAAATAAGCAATTAAAAACATTTAACTTGGAATAATAATTCCAGGCTCAGAAGAGAGACATTCCGGGACACATCAGCACACAAACAGCAAAAGGATTTTCTTATTCATTTCTGCTTTTACCACTAGAACAAACCCTGCCTGGATTTGCCAAGATAATGGATGGCAGAAAACAGGTCAGAAAAAGAGATCTCCTTGTCTTGCTCCAAGCTTTGCATCAGGCTATGCTCAGTGTGCTGAAGAGTGGTGCTCCCAGGAGCAGCCACCTCTTCCCATACCTGCAAAGAAGGGGACAGTCCCCTCAGCCAGTGCAGCAGCTCGCTCTGCCAGGCTCCACCATGGATAACAGGGATTACACAATCCATCAGGGAATCACAATGCCAAGCGTGATGGGGAGAGGATCTTACATGGAATACAAGAGGAGAAACATGGGACAACTCCTGCTGGGCTGACCTGAGCTGCTGGTGTCAACATAAGAAGTAAAATGGCTTATGACAACAGAAATCAAGGAAGTTACTGAATTTCTTTCCAAAATTAATACTATTACTATTGCTTTGTGGTTATTTTGCTTGAGAATTATGAAATTTGTTTCTCTATCACAGCCTGACACAAACAGTTGCAGCAGTATGAGGCATCAGGGCAGGTCACTGGATATGTCAGAACATTTTATCTCCATGTCAGTTTATGCCGATTTCCTTCTGATTACTGTGTTTTTAAAATCCATCGGTGGTGGCTGCAGCTCAATACCAATTAAACACACTGTCATGTTTTCTAGAGTGAAGTGCTTCTCCTTTGCTTCATCGTGAATAAAGTAAACATTAATTATAACAACCAATGGGGCAAACCTGTCAAGATGATACAGGGCTGACAAAAGGACATTATCTTGGCCTAACTTGATGGAGTAGTCTCAGAGAATGCACCATCAGAGTGGGTTGTTACTATGGCTGCTGTAGGAATTCTGACCCTGCTATGGAGAGCAGGAGGAGACTGCTCTGATTTACTTTAAAATCACCTTTTTTGGACAGTTTAAGATACCATCTGTCACATGGAAGTGTCCAAAGGGAAACTCTCTTCTGTAGAAGATGTGAATGCTTCCCGCTGGCAGGAGGCAGAGGGAATGGGAAGGATCGGGTGGATTATGTTTGAAAACACCAGCTCCTGTGTTGTTAACTTTCACAAAACATTCAGATAGCTCTTTTCCAGGCTCTCACCAACTCTATTAGCTACAAATAACTTATTTAACAGGATACTTTAGCCATTAATATCTATTTTTCTCCATGATCCCTCAGTTCCCCATAGCTGACATTGACCAAGGCAGCTCCTCTCTGAATTCCCAGCAGTCAGTTTTAGGAAACAGGGGAAGCAGAGACAGGTAAAAACACAAAGTCCTTGCTGTTTCTTCTGGAAAGCCTTGATCTTCTGCAGCTTCTGCTGAGCTATAAAGTAGCTGCAGCCCTGACCCTGACTGAGAGTAATACGAGTGTAGTGAAATAACACCTTCCTACTACATCCAGGCTTGCTGCCTGTGGGATCATTGTATTCACCTTTTATGAATGAGGAGCAATTTGCTGGGTATGACCTGGAAATTGAAGTACAAGTGACAACGTTCAGTGAGGGCTGCAGGCTTCCTTTGGGGAGACAGATGCACAGCTACAGCAAACCCAGTTCCCAGGAACAGTCTCTTTCCTAACGAGATTTGACAAGCACAGTTTACCCACTGGCAGGAAATTATAATAGACAGATTTTCCCCATGACAGCAGAAAGCCTCACGTGCAGATCAAATGCAGTGTCAAAGTCCATCCTGTGTCTTTTGGTGACTGTCCCTTGCCTGCAGTGGCTCGGCAGAGCACCACAGGCAGGCACAGTGTTCCCAGCAGACTGATGCCTTGAAACACAGCACAGAGTGTGACTTGCAGGGGGGAAGGGAAGATAACATCCCTATCTCAACCCTGCTGATCCAAATCTTACTTATTTAAAGCTATTTATTTAAAGCTTCCTGTGAAAGAGCTGGAGACCCTGAGCAAAGCAACCCAGGAGGGGAAATTGCTCCTTTAGCAGGTAGGTAAAAAATTCTTAGTTACTGCAAAGGTGACATTGCACAGGTACACTCACAGAAGCACTTGATGAGCTTATTCCTGACATTCTTAATCAATACTATCTTTTTTACAAAAACAGACCACCTGAACATTAAAGTTTAGGGCTCTTCTATTGCAAAAGGATTGGGGTAGCAACAGACACAAAACTCAGCTGAAATGCATACTGCAGCCCAAGTTGTCTTTTGTGAATTTTTTTATAGAATCCTAGACTTGATTTGGAAGGGACCTTAAAGATCAACCTCCTGCCATGGACAGGGACACCTTCCACTAGACCAGGTTCAAAGCCCCGTCCCACCTGGCCTTGAACGCTTTGGCCTGGGATACTTGTGTGTGGTCACTTGTTTCAAGAGGTTGTGTGCAATTTTACAAATCACCAGTCTCTGTCACAACCTTTTCACTCCCAACATTCTTGTTTTTAAAAGCAGAAAATTTCCATCTACACATTACTGGAGGCATCCTGCAGCCATTGATATGTGCACTACTCCTGGTCTCAGGTCCATTGTAGGTCCCCAGTGGCCCCTAAGAAGCAGGGGTGAAAGCCTTGAACTTGCACATTCCCTGATAATGGGATCACGCTCAGATGCAGCACCAAACCTTTTTGCTGTTGATATTACTACTTTGGGCAGAGCCATGAACACAGTAAGAAGTGAAAAACCCACGGGTTCTGTTACAGAGGAAGTTAATGGATGAGCACAGCAATCTGCCCACTTGAGAACAGAAAAATCTCCCTTGTGACGAGGTTTCTGATAACCAGATCTGAAATTTCTGAAAGTCTCTCTAAAAATTAAATTGCTTATTTCTAAATTAAATTGTGATTTATGATGAAGTTGAGTTTTAAAAGCCTTTAATGGAAAGGTAAATTAAGATTGAAAGTAAGGAACAACCTTGTTACAGGTCAAATGAAACATTTGATTTGATACAAGACTAATTTTTTTGTTCCTATTTTAGCTGAAAAAAAAAGTTCTTTTTTTTTTATTTTATCAAGATAATCCTATTTTTCCTTACATTTATCAAGGACCTCCAAACTTAAAGGATCCTGTATTTGTTTAGCTTTCCTACACAGAGGTCAGAAGCATCAGGGATCCAGTAGGATAGGTGCCACAGTGCCAGGGTCCATACCCTCCCCAAATGCCCAGCTGACAAAGGACAGAAAAAAGGCAGCACTTTGTCTAAATAAAGCCCAAACACTGCACTGATGTCCTTTAAGGCCTTTAAACCTGAGCTTTTCCATTCTAACTTTGATTTGTAACTCCGTGTGGAGCCAGCTGAGTCTGGAAAAGGTCAGGCACAGACATGGAAGCTGCACCACAAGGCTGCAGGTACCACTCCAAAACCAGGCCATGCTGAGGAACCCTGGCTTGTGGGCTGGGGTGAGAGAAGGTCTGGATGCAGAGTAAGGTCCTGCCAACCACCAGGTAATTACCCTGGAGGCAGAGAGGGGAATGGAATGGATAAGCAATCAAGGAAGACATCATGGTGGTGATGGAAAAAGCAAGCTCCCTTTTTTCCCCTCAAATGTGACAGTGCCCAACGTGCAGGGCAGCAGCCAGAGGATCAGTCCTGCTCTCAGCAGAAAGATTCTCCTGCTCTGTGTCTCCATTCCCTCTCACATCCAGCTTCACCTGCTCTCTCACCAGCTTTATTATTTCTCACTCCCAGCTCTGAGACTTTCAGGTCCACCCAAGAGGTGGCCGCACCTAATTTACCAGCAAATTGTGTATGAAGCTCATGTAAACCAACACGCCTCGGTGAGCTTTGAGAGGAAAGGGCATAAAACACGATTATGGGCATCCACCATCAGCTAAAGGCTCCCAGCTAAGAGGTTCCAGCAGGAGAGGACGGGACTGACCAGCAGGAAGGGGCCGGGGCGCTGCCTGCGCCCGCCACTGCAGGGCAGGACCGCCCGCGCTGCATCACTTCTGCTTAAACTGTCAGCAAAAGCCTTCCGCGGCAGAGAATTCCCAGCTGCCAGCTCTGATGCAGAGCAGCCGGAGGCGCTTGCGGGAGGCGACCGGTGCCAGCCGGCACCACCTCCCGGCACGGCTCCATCTCCCACGGCTGCAGGACCGGGTACCGGCAGGGGCAGGCGGGGACGTCACCCCCGAACACCCCGAGGACATCACAGGGCACCGACACCATCCCTGTCGGGGCGTTATCTCCACCTGCCCTGTCATCCCTCCTGGCACAGCAAGGTCGACAGATCCGCTGTCTGGGAAATGCGCTTCCCAAAACAGTGGAAGTAGTTACCATGGAAATAAAGAAGGGTTTCTCAGCCCAACTCCGCCAAACTATTGATTTGCCTCCCAGGGTTTCATAGGCTACTTATTAATAACAACAACAGCAGCAGCAAAGCCAGAGAGACGCTGGGGCCAGACTGAAAAATTGGGCTTGGGGAGAACCGCTGGGAATTGCTGTGTCTCTGCTGGAGAAGTCACTGATGCTCAGGACGAGTCTGTGGATCGCCCAAGGATTTCAGCTCATGTCTTGCACACAAACATACAGGGGTGAAGATGTGCTTCACTGTTCAAAGCCTTGAGCAGATCTGCTCAGTGAAATCCCAGATCACACCCAGAGCAGGCTGCAGTTTACCCCTGTTTTTGAGGGTCTGATGCACACTGAGGTAAACCAAACAGCTACACAGTGCTACTGCCTGGGATGAAGCTCTGTTTGTGAGCCAAATACATGTTCACCTCTGTCCCAACTGCCAGACCCAACCCTCTCCCATCTGGAGCAGGGTGTGAAGGAATGCTCAGTCCTGGCCAGCCTAGAGCCCACCGAGGACCACACGGGCAGCTCAACTACACCTCCTGAGCTAAGCAGGGATACAAAGGCTGTTGTTTATAAGCAACCCATTTCTGAAATTAGTGGTGGGCAGGCAAAACAAAGGAAAATAACCATGACTAAGAAGATAGTGGAAGCTGGTTGTCCCTGAGAGGCACCTGTAAGCTCATTTTGGATGCACACAGGCTCCCCCAAACTCTCAGCACAACATCAGTTCCAGCCCTTCTCAAACTGAACACCCCACGTCATCCTGCACCATGCCCCACATCCCCCTGCTACAGTTCATAACAGGAGTCATGTCAAACCACCACAGAAACCCTTTAGGCTTAGCAGAGGACAGACAGCATCAGGAACATGCAACTAATGACAAACATCATCTGACAGATGTTCAGATCCAGAAAGTCTGCGTGGCACCTGTGTAGCATTGATAATCCACATAGGAGCAGTGTGAGGGGTGCAGGTATTGTAGAGACCATGTATTGCACAAAAATTAATTTCACTTTTAAGAACTAGTTGCTGTTGTAGTCTGTTTTTTCCTAATTAAAGTGACTCGGGTCAGAAACATGGACCCCAATTCAATTCAGAGCACTCAGACCCCTAAATACCCTCAGAGATCCAGACTGTGGTTTATGATACCTGTTTGGAAGCAGATTGAATCTGAATACTTTTACTTACATTGTTAGATCATTTGAGACCCTGGGCAAAGCCTTTTCCCAAGGAAGGTGTAGATCTAGTCCTTACTTCCTACCCCCCACCTGCTGCTCTTGCTTGGAGGGAAGGGGTAGGAGCATTGAGCAGCCTAGGCAGTGGAAATAAGCCAATCTCGACCACCTGTACATGACACATTAGGACTTCAGGGACTTAATTTTTTTAAGGGACCCCTCTCATGTACATTGGTCACCTGGAATCAGCAAAATAGAGTCCTGAATAAAAGATAACAAATGCAGGCTTTCTTTGAAAATATCATATTGGGAAAAAATGTAATGAAGAGAGTGTTTTTTGCATTAGTGTGTCCTGCCCAGATGGGAAGAGCAGCTTAGTGCCCCATAGTGACAGTACTTGGGAGTAACTTTTTTCTACACCCAGGTTACCCATACAGCAGGAATCTGGGAGTCAGCCTATCATTAATATGCATATCTAGGAGCGTTGTGGCTCATCAAAACTGTCTAGGACATATTTTAGCACATCAGAACTTTGAATTGAAGATGCTTACACAGAAATACACAGATGGGTATCGGTGCGAGATGGAAACACTTCAAAATATATGTGATGCTTGCAGCAAACCCTGCCTCACTGATCCTTCCCTCCCTGGAAGTGCTTGTAAAAGTCCTGGGGCAGTATGGATTATTCCATGCTCGTGGGAGGGGAAGGGGATGCAATTAAAGCATAAAGTCATATCTTCTGTAAGGAATGGGCTGTTGAGTGTTTGCAAAGCCTCGACCCAAGGCAGAGCTCAGCCTGGCACAGGTGGGGTTGCAGCATGCTCCAGAGCTGCTCTGTGTTATTTCTGGGCTCTCTGCAAAAGCCAGACTTATCAGCTGCATTTCTAAGACGATTATCCTCGGAATCACTGTGTGTAAATCACCCTCTCTGCTCACGTGGCAGCCAGCAGAAAGGGGCGTTCCACTGAAACAAGAGGTGCAAGCAAAAATAGATGGGAGAGGGTTTCCCCCCTGCTCTCCCCTGCCCTCAGCAGCCTGTGCACTAAAAGCGAGCCAGCCTCATCTACAAAAGCCTGAGGGAAATGAGCAGCTGAGCTGTAAGCAGAGGTAAATGAATCCTTCAGGGAATCAGTCCAACAACTGTGAGCTCCAAGGGGCTGGAAAGCAGCCCGAGAGGGTGGCAGATCCCACGCTCGCTCCAAGCACACACAAGCTCTTATGGCCCCGGAGAAAGTTTAATTTGTTGCAACTGTTTCAACAAAGCCAAAGCCCCGGTAATGCTGTTACACACTGAAATCACTCAGTGGGAAACAGCGCGGAGCAGAAAACGCTGCAGGCGCAGAGGAGCTCCTCAGCTTTCATCAGGCACCCAGGCCAGCCTTGGCACCTGGGCCTGGTAAAGGAGAAGCAAGGAAAGCCTCCAAAAACCACTAAACCACCCCAAAGCAATTACGAAATATGTCTTGCAAAAGCAGTTTCTTAATTTAGTTAGGGGGTCTGAAAAGGTAAGAGGAGATGGAGAAACTCCGCATAATGTCCTGGAGGGTGTTGAAAGGAAAGAGGTTAGAACCATAGAAACACAGAATATTCTGGATTGGAAGGCACCCACAGGGATCATCCAGTCCAACTCCTGGCCCTGCACAGACACCCCAACAATCCCACCACGTCCCTGACAGCATTGTCCAAACTCCTTGAGCTCTGTCAACCTTGGTGCTGTGCCCACTGCCCTGGGGAGCCTGGTCAGTGCCCAGCCACCCTCTGGGGGAAGAACCTTTTCCTGATATTTAACCTAACACCCCTGCCTAATACATTGCTACTGAAGATCTGATGCTGAATATATTTTTAGACCAAAGAATGAGATTTGCACGAGGACAAAGAGGTACTTTTTGTCAGAGTCAATCCCCCTGACATCAGGGTCTGAGCACGCTTCCTGAAGTTTCTTTACACCCACTCCTCATCATTGTCACCCATGCTACAAACAGAGGCACCCACACAATCCACAGGGAAATGTGTTTGGGCTGGCAGGACCCCAAGAGCTGCTCTCTTCCCTTCTCCTCCTACAGCCACACAGCCTTTCTGCCCAGCCAAATCACCCCATCCTGCTGATGTTTCCCATCTGGTTCCTGCCCAATCTGTCAAGTTGCCCCATTTGTATCTGCTCAGATGACAACTCTCCACCCTGCAGTGCCAGGCACTGCCTGGACATGGGGTTAATTCTCACCATGTTGCTCTGCTGCATGCTCTGGACACAGACGCAGTTGTCTGGACCAGTTTAAATCACACTTTCTGCCTTATTCCAACTACAGGAATTTCTTACACCAGCCTTGCTGCCAAGATCTTGGTGTATCTCAGCTCCAGCTAAAAGGGTTCGTTGGACCAGGATTTCTTGAAGGGGCCAGGGGAACCTCAGACTCCCATCATCCCCAGCATCCGTCCCTCTCCACTCTCCCTGTGTCACATCCTCAGCCAGGCTGATTCAGCCATAAGCAGGACACATGGTGAATCACACCAGGAGCTGCTGCGAGCTAAAAATAACCCCATGGGGGTGGTTTTTTTGTTCTCAGGTCGTTATTCCCAAGCTGCTCACTTCCCCTACCCAGGTCACCATGAAGCTCCTCACACACCCCCCCAGCACTGGGAACAGGACCACCTCCAGCAGTCATAAGGGGAGGGCCAGGGCTACCCACCACCACTAAAAGCAAAGTTCAGACTTCAGAGACCTGCCAGAGCTCCCACTTACAGCTCTGGCTGTCAGAATTTGGAGCAGGCTTTGGTGCACACCTCGCTTACAGGGTGGTCACAGCCAGCACAGCATCAACCAGCAGCACCAGTGCCAGCCAGGTAACCAGTCTTCTCAAACCCCAGCAGTGTGCCAGGGGTGTGTGTCAACACCTATTCTGTTTGTCTCTGTACTTCGCTCCTCTTTCATCTGGCAAAGCTGCTGCCTCAATGGGTAGCACTTCAGCCAAGAAAAATAAGCATTACCTTACATTCCCAGGCTTGTTTGTCATTATCACGATGCTCTGCTCTAACTGGGAGGCTGCATTATGCATCATACTGCCTACTTTCAAATAATAAGCTACATGTGTAAATAGGCTCCTCTATTTCGAGATGAATAGCTAACAAATGAGCAAACAAAAACTCCACAGCCCACCACGCTCTTGTTTAGCTGACGCAATGGATGCCTTTATGCCTCCCGAAGGTGATACATCCATCACGCTCACAGCGTGAGCGGCTTCGGCATCGCTGTCAAAATCCAAATGCCCTGGCCCTGGACATGGCCAGCACATGTGTGGTGGAGGGCCAGGCTGGCACTGCCAGCTTGTCTGTGAGTCTCAGGCCTAAAATTGATGTGATGCTCACTCCTGCTACATCATCATTATCACAGTTGCTGTGGAGGGTGGAGATGGACTCAGCCGTGCGAGGAACTTCTCCTCACACCAGGAAGGAAGGCTAGGGTGTTAGAGGAGTGTTTAATCCAAGCAGGGGTCCCATGGGACACCCCAGCTCTGGATTAGACCATTGCAGCACTCACATAATAAGCCCATGTGAATTACTGAGCACTCTCCTGCTGCACAGCTTTCCCACTCTATCAAACCCTCTGCAAATGGTGCTTCCTTCATCACAGTTCTACCTCCTTTTGTATTCCTTAATTTTCTTCCATCGTCTGTGTTATTATCTATTGCAAAAAGAGTTATTTAAGAACCTTTGGACTATAATGGGCTTGGCATTACAGGAAAATAAAGCAGCTCTCCAGGAAACTCGTGCTGATTTCAGCCTTCCCATTTATGCTGTGATGCATCACACTGTGCTCTAATGTCTCACTAATCTGCAGCTCAATCTGCTGTTAAACAGGCTCATGATGCAGAAGCCGCTCACTAAGGTTGCTTGATATTCATCTGTTGATTGAATCATTTGCTTCTTGTGATTTGCAAATGCGCCAAAGAGCCAGAAGCCCTTTTTCTTCTAGAAAAGTTAATTGGATCAGCATCTTGCGCTGGCAGGTGGCATCCTGCTCCTAATCCAGACTTCCACTGACTCCAGTAAGGCAGAGGGGCCACCCAACAGGACAGGGTTCTGGGACCGAGGACATCATGAGGACAAATTCCCAAAGAGACCATTTTCTGCAAGAATTAAGTGCCTTGGTTTCTTGCAGAGGCCTCAGGCAGCCCATGTGGAGATGCTTCTGCCCTGGAGCAATGCCCAGTTGCTTCAGCCTCATCACAACACACGCACCCCATGGCTGGGCTGCCACCAGCAAACATTGCATCTGTCAGACATTCCCTATGATTTACCCTTCCATACATCCACCTTTCTCATTTTTGAGAGCTGAGCATTACCAGCAGCTCCTTTGGACATACCCCACTCAGTTATTTACAGGTACAACTACTCCTTCATAGCCTGTAAATGAAGACCCTCAGCCCCACTTGGTTTTAGCTGTTTTTTAATACTCCAGCATACCAAACACCATTTGATATCTTCCTCAATAATTAAGTGGTTTGTGCCATTGTCAAAGAAGCACTGAACAACATTTCTATAAGGTTTCCAAACAGCTGAAGTCCCAAGCAAGGACATGCCAGGCACCAGGGCTGCAGGGCTGTGATTATGTGGCTGTAAATAACACCTCAGAATATATGGTTTATTGTGGTGATAACACACATTTTGTAGGTTACATAAATTGGAGCAATCCTGCTGACAGAGGAAAAATAGTGGTGTGTGATGGTTTCCTCCGGTTGCTAGGAAATAGAGTTAGTGCTCGGGTCCTTACATGCCTCGGTGCACACCCGTGACAGATGATGGATTCGGCACATGTGTGGAGCCCAGGCTGTTAGCAAGCCCTGACTGAGGGGAAAGCAGCGACACAGTGACAGCAAGATCCATTTAACCAAAATATATGCATTTTTCATTAAGAGAACTACGTTTGTTTGCCCAAGGCATTTAGGGAAACGTAAGCAAAGAATAAAGTCAGATCTGAAGAGACAGGTGGTCTGTGCAGGCAAACCCAGACCGGCTACACAGATGCACAGGATGGTCTGTGTGAAGGGTTTTAGCACCTGCCCAAAGCCCTAATGTGAACAGGCTGTGATTTTTCAAAAATGGTCTCTAATATCACTCAAAACCCACTGAGCCCAAAGGGCCAGAGCTGACCTCTGTCCTGTGGTTTCCTCCCTGCCCCAGGGGCTTGGTGCAGCTGTAAGGCAGGCCCCTTCCCCTCCCCTCCGTACATGGGGTTGTATTCTCTTGCATCGAGAAGCTCAGCCTGATTCCTGCTTTTGTAAATGTTTGCTAAAGCAAATTGCAGTTTGTTCTATTGGTCTCATGCTCCAATTTGCTCGAAATAGCATGGCACTTGGTCAAAGGGCATGGAAGGTGGCCAGGACCACCTTCTTTGAATACGTGTATGTATAAATGCATACACACACAGGCACTGTTAGGTCAGCTAATCTCTTCCCCTCCCTCAAGGCAGGCACAGCTCTAGCAACACATCCCCAGGTGCTCCTCTAACCTGCTCTTCACTACGGCAAAGCTGAATTATATAGACAATGCTAAACTACACACCTTAAAACAAACAAAACAATTGGCATGATTACAGCTATGCCCTGGCCACAGACAGGGGATTTCATCCACAGCCAAAGGAGCTGACCTGACTTCTGGTGTCATTGTTATTGCTTATGTTACAGTGTCGTCCCATCAGGATCTCTCTGTGCCCGCAGCTGCTCTACAGGCATAGTACTGGCCAAAATGAATCTAATTTGCTTTTCAGAGTGATTAAATTCCCCTAAGAGTTGCTCCTAGAGTGAGCTAGTGTCTCTGTGCTGCTCTCACCAAAGCAAACAGGACATCTTCTGCCAAATTCAGCAAAGCAAGGTCAGAGGAAATAAAATTGGGTTAGCGGGGTTGCAGACTCCTTCATTCCTATAATTAACTCTTTGGCACAGATTGATGGACTTTTCTTTAGGAGGTTCCTAGGGATTTGCAGGAGTGAAAACACACAGGTGGTGTTTTCTGAGTTCCTGGTGCTCTTTGGTGCAAAAGTCCTTTTTTTTGGATACCTCCCGGGCTGGGCAGTGCCCCATGTGCAGGATGCAGCAGCTAAATCCTGGGTTTGGACTGGGATGGAGTCGGAGGATGATTTAAATGCTCCCTGCCCCACTTCTGAAGGGTTTCTCTAGCTCATTCCCAACCAGCACAGGAGTGAGATCTCCTGAGCTTGGTGTTGGACTGAGGACAACAGCCCAGCCTGTCACACACTGGGAGGCAGAAGCAGAGCCCACTTTTATAGTCTGATAAAAACACAGTTTAATCCCAGCAGCACAAAACACTTCCCTAATCCTTTGAAAGGCCTGCTAATCCTTGATTTGCCCTCAAATCTTGAAATTCTCCTAAAGAATGAAGGGTGCTTTGTCTTTCAAGTGCCTCTACTTTTAATGAGGTTATTAAGGCATATTAAGGTGCAGAGAAGGACATTCTCTCCTGGCTTTGGCACAGCAGAACTCAGGGCTTTTTTCTCCCTTAATCCAAGTCCTCCTGCTCTGCTGCTGATGGCCCCTACCCCACAGTGCCATGAGTTTGTCTCAGATGTTGGCAGAGATGGCCATTGCTTCACTCTGACATCAATGGAGAGCTCCCTGATCTGGCTCTGACATGATGTTTTTGTTACTATGCCTTCTGAAAAGCACACTAAGCCTTTTCCTACACGGCTGGAAGACTAAAGAGGTCCATGGACCTACATGTTTATCCTGGGGTTCATCATCTGATATTAAGATTTATTTTATTTTTATTTTGAGCAGAAATCATTCTGTTTGCACAGAAAGCACAGTGGGTTTGTGTATGGACACGCATCAACCCAGCAGCCCTAAATCCTTCAGCAAAGCAAGATCACCTCCTTTAACACAGAAGGAAGCAAGGGTCTGACTCACTCCCAGCATCAGGACAGGAGGACAACGCAGATCCACGTTTCTGGCCTGCCTCCATTTCCCATCACAGCCATATGGGAAAGGGAACGTGCTCACATAGCTGGGAGCTCGAAGCAAGGTTTTGCTTTCAGCTGAAGTGAGACATATCATTTCCCCAGGATGCACTATTAAAGAAGAAAACCTTTGCCAATGTTATGCTTGGTAATGCAATGATTTTCATAACAGCCCAACATGGTTCATCAGCATGTGATCTGGCATGGGATCAGCTTTCCCTTAAACCATCCGAATGGGCTACGAGAGGTGAGAGAGAGAACAGACACAGTGTCTGGTTGGGTTTTCAAGCAATCCTTGCAGCAGCCTCAGTGCATCTCAGCCCACACTGCCTCACACCTGGCTCAGAGAGAAACTCAGATGCAGCACTGCTGGGTTAGTGGTTGGACTCAATGATCTTACAGGTCTTTTCCAACCTTAGTGATTCTATGATCCCATTACTGCTTTGGACCAGACCTTGGCAAGCTCACCTCAGCATGCCACCCACAGTGCTGTGGGCTGGGGGGAGCACCTCCCTAGCAAGCCTGGAACCCCCACATTAGTAGGATTTGCTTAATTTTCAGCAGGAAGCTTGATCCCAGGCACTTCTCTCCACTTACAACAGCCATGGTTAAATAGCTACCTAGCATCACCTGAAAATTCAGGCTAGCAGCCTTAAGTAACTTCACCATTAAGAAGGAAAAGAAGTACTGCAATGCAGACCCCTGCAGAGCCAGGTCCCCTTGGTGGACCCCTCTAAGCATGCTGCCAGAGCTGCTCAGAAGCAGGACAGAGGTGCCATCTCACCACACCATCTTCTCCTGGGCAAAGACCATTTGGGATGCTACTATGCACCAAAAAAAAAAAAAAAAAAAAAAAAAAAGAAAAAAAAGAAAAAGAAAAAAAAAAAAGGAAATTTTCCCCTCTTTTTAAAAAATTCAGCTCATTTCAATGATGTGATTAACAGAGCATCTTGCATGCTGTGACATTAATGGATGGGGCGGTAAGGTGTGAAACACGGGTGAGAGAGCAGGGAGCGTCCCCGGAGCAAATCCTTCTGCAGCAATTCCTGGAGCTGTGCCCCCGGCTGTGTCGGGGGAGCCACCGGCAGCCACAGCCCCTACACAACTACACACACAGACACTCCTGCACCACTCCTGCTTTTGCTCTGGGATTGTGTCAGGGGAGCCAGGAGAGGGAAAACCGCTGTGGGGCTTCATAGAATCAAACCCTCGCTCCCTACCATGGTGCAGGGTTATTTTTAACCCAGAGGAGGTCCCCAGCTCGGCTGGGTTTTGTATCAGCAAGGGAGGGTGAGGTGGAAACCAGCACCCAGAGGTGTGAGTTCCAGGGGGAAACATCCTCAGGAGCAAGGCTAAGGGGGGTTGGAGCAAAACCCCAACATTCTAACCCACATCCTTGGCTTTACGAGAGCTGGAGTGTGCTATGCAACACATTTTGGCACACAGCCCTGTGAAGGCTTGAGCAACTGGGAGACAACATTCCCTGAGGGAACGAGGAGCTTTAACTTTTGTAGCACAGCAAGCATGCAAACCCAGGATCTTGAGGGAATAAGAAAGATATGTCATTTCATTGCTGTTCTTGGAACGAAGACAAAAAAGCAAAGGAAAACAAAACAGAGCACCCCTTGGGATCCATAAAGAGGAAACTAAAAATATGATAAATAGGCAGGATCATTATTTTCTGAAAATGACATATTGCAGCTCATGTTATATATCTAGATTCCTATTGTCACTAAGGATAAAAACTTTGGCACGAAGTAAGTCAAGGAGAAAAATTTAATTTCTGCCATACCACAAGCCAATAAACACTGGTAAAGAGCCATTTACTGAAAACACAAACCAGAAAATCCAGTCCTGCAGGACAGGAGAGGAGAAGGAGAGCACTAACTCTCCTTGCCAACAGCTGGCAAAGGGTTAAGCAAAGGTGTTATTCATCATGTTCACTTGAATGTTAGGAGAAGCTAAGAGAATTACAAGATCAGAAAATAACTGCAAAGTGTGTAAAGATAATCATAAATCCGAGGGAAATAATACAGGGTAATAAATGCTCAGGAGATTATGTTAAAACACCTTCTGTTTTTATAATCAAGCAGTAAGAGTGGCCGGGTACCCACTGCAGCAGGTTATCTCCTGCAGCAGGGGATGCTGTGGCCTGCGTTGGGATTTACCCGTGGAAACTACTCCCAGAGGAATCTGGAGATAAAGCAGAAGAGTGGAAAACTGAGTAATATTAAAAATAAATACAGAGAAGGCAGAAAGCCGGGATCCTTCATGCGGTTTTAAAGGCACAACAGCATAACAAGAGCAGCAGCCGACAGGGACGGAAACCCCCTCTTTTAGAGCCGCTTGGCACCGTGAAATCTTCAATTTCAGATGTTGGGGAGGAACCTACACATTAACACATTGTAACAAGATTCAACTACCCCACCGGCTTTCCCAGAAAATAGGGGTCACGAAGCCAGCCTGTACTCAGAGCTGGGGAATTTTTCCTCATTTTCTTCCTGACTCTGCTAAGTCATCTTGTAGTAAAGTCTCTCTTGGTATAACTGCTGTTCTTTTAAGTCTTGAAACCCTGAAACGAGACTGGGAAGTTTATGAGTTTGTGGGGTTTTTTTGGTCCCTAAGGCATAAAGCACATTCCTGCTCCTTCACATCCCCACTCCAAGTGGAAGCGGGTGGACTGAGGTAGAGCTGGCAGGATGCTCAGGGGCAGCTGGCTGGTCTCAGCTCATCCTGCCCCAGTTTTCACATGGGCTTTTGAGGGATGTGCTGAACAGCCAGGAACATTTAACCCCTTAAAACCTGAGGTTTTAGCATCACTCAATGGTAAAATAGACTCAGGAGGTTTAGTTACATCAGCAAAATGTCACATGAGCAGAGGTTAAAGCACACAGGTTTGGCACTGCACGTGGGGGTCTGCAGTGCATCATGAAAATGCCTTTTCAGGGTGGTTTGGTTTTTTTCCTAGTTCAAACAGCTCTGAGCACATGATCCCCTACCAAAACCAGCACACTGACCAGATGTGAGAGAAGCAGTTTGACTTGCAGCTCAAAGGTGGCTGCACACCACTCAGGGCTGCGCCTGCCCCAAACTTCCATAGACCTCCTCCAACAGCACAAATACAGATGTGATGCAGAACCTGCACACGAGCACAGCCAGGTAGCCAAAACACCTGGGACAGAGCAACCATAAGGTGAGTGTTTCTGCCATCACCCTGCCACCAAACACCTCTCAGTGGTTTATGCACATGTGTGTAAGGACACACCAGTTCCAGGGGAGCTCGGACACACCAGCACTACATGCTCAGCTGCTTACCCAGATGGGAAGCAATAAACCCATAAAGCCACCTTTTTCTCCTTATTCTGGTGTTTTTGAAGCCTTTCTTTGCATGACCCATGCATTTCAGAAACACACACATAGCTAAGTAACCACAAAATCCATTTCTTTGATTTCCCAAGACACCGTGGGTACAGCAGCAATACCTCCCATGGGAGATGAGGATGCACAGAACACATTCCCCTCACAGGTCTCCATGGGAAATCCCACCCTCAAATGTTTTTCTCTTCACTCAGAACACATAGTTTGACTCCTGTGATGGGAATATGAGGGAACTCACAGACCCACCAGCAGGCTCAGTCCATCCCTGACACACTGCACGGAACTTTCCCTTCTGCTTAACAAGGAAAATATTCCCAAGTTACAAAATGCCTTACAGCTACACCTTTGTCTTGGATAAAAATGGAGTACTGTTATCCCTGAAGTAAATGTTTTCAGCAGCACAGTTTGGTAGAAAAGAGCAAGGGGGAAGAAAAGAAGATGAATAGCTTCTTAAAGTAGCTCCTGTTTTCAGTCCCCTCCTCCCTCACATTTGAACCAGCCCTTATCCACCTCTGAATCCTGGGTTTTATGACAATACATGTACTACACCAGGCCCCTTAACAGCCTCCAAAGAGTCAGATTTAATCTGTTAAGTCTTAAAAACAAACAAAAAAACCCTAACCCCAAACCAACCCAAGTATGCATTGAATATAATACCTGGATAAATCTTTATAGAACACCAGGGGAATGAAAAGGCAAAGCAAGATGTATATCCCTTCATTTCATAGCAAAAACACAGCCACTATTCACACTGCAGAGTTTTTCAGATGAAAAAATACTGATCCATCCTTCATTGGAAAAACATGGACCTGCAATTTCCACAGGGGTTCATTTCCAGCACTATGGCCCCATCCTGTCTTGGAATATTTTTTTTCCCCTAATTATACCTATAAAATAAAGATTTGCTCCCTACATAATTGAAAAGGGCACAACTGATAGATATCTATTTCTGGTCGATGATCTCACTTTGTTTATGTAGGAAAATTTCCAGAGGGTTCCAAAGACACACACAGAAAGGTACCCACCTCCCCCAAATTATTCCCAGACTTCTCCAGTCTGAACGTATTTATTTGCAATAATGATTGCGGCTTTATGCGAGCAGATGGGCAGTCCCTGAGAGGATGATTTGTTTCCCCTCTTTTCTTACTTCGTGATGTATTTTATGATTTCAGCAGGTCAGTGGCTGCCATGTGTTTCTTTCTAATCTGCGAGTGCTTTTCGTTTGCCTCATTCTTGGCAGCCGTCATATTTACCAAAGAGATCAGACACGGACAGATGATGGCAGAGATCCAGGCTCCTTGAGAGTTCAGCACTTGGATGTTGGCAGCAAATAAAGATATATGGATTGCTGTTGTTGGTTCAAACTTACAGGGGCTTTTTTATCCCTCGTTATATTTCAGTTTACATGTGCACATGCATATATAGATAAATGTGTGTGTGTGTGTGTGTGCTCACACACATGTGTTTTTAAATTCTCTTTGTAATACCCTCGACCAGATAGAATACAGATGAGCTGTTACACAAAGAACAATAGATGTCAACTAGATTACTACCCACTCCTTTTTCTCTTTTCTCCTCTTCCTTTTTTTCCCCCCTCTTTTTTTTTTATAGGCCTGGTTTGTTATAAATCCTCCATGCCCATTAACCTCTGAACCTCACTGATGATATCTCTCCCGAGCTAAATTGCCTGTATTTCCAGACATTTGTTTGTTCACTTAGAGGTCTGTTGGCAGAGGGAGGGGGAGGACAGCCCATTGCTGAATAGGTCTCATGGATTATAAATGAAAATTCTTTTGCTCCTTGTAAGATGATGCTTTGAGACCTGTAGCAAATGGACAGCTTGAGTTTATAAGCCCACAGGTGGAAGCCAACAGTAGAAAATTAATCACACTTATAACAAAAATATCCTGGCAGCACAGTGGGAGCAGTGGATCCATCACCACAGCTGTGTCCTACCCAGTAAAACCTCTGTGCCAATACAAGAAGTCACCTGCTGTCACTGCTCTTGCTGCAGCAGTAGCATGAGAGGCTGAGTGGGGCCAGGACACTGCCCTGCAGAGCCAGGGAAGGCAACAGAGCGCCTGGAATAGACCAGAACAGGGACACACTCCTGTCCAAGGGGTACTGACAGAGGGAAAACTGCAGGTCCAGTTAGTACTCCCAGGAATTTTGTTCCCTTTATTGCTCAGGAGCAAGAAGTCTGCTCATCCCATAGGCTTGGGTGGCTTTGCACAAAGTCAGGCCACCGAGATATCAAAGATGAAACCCCTTTAGCTGTCAGTGGCTCCCAAACAGCCTCCAGCCAGACCTACCACGCAGTTTCTTAATAAACATGGCCCTAGCACTTCCAGGAGGCCTTTCAGCTCATTGGAAACATGCTAAATAGCATTTCCAGTATCCTAACTTTAAAATAAAACCTTGGAAGCAGCAAGAGTGCTGGCATTTCCAACACAGACCTCCTGCCTTCATTTAAACTTATAGTTCCAAAATAACATTTTACTTCCATACATCATTACACCTCTTTGAGCATGGCTTCCATCTGATCTGTCCTGGAGCCAATTCCTCAGTCTTTCCTGCTTGGCACGGGTGCGGGTCCCCAAAATCTGCTGTTGGTGGGAACGGGAGTAACTCCCCAGATGCTCTGGCATGCTGGACCCCCCCCTCCCAGCCTTTACACTGAGGACATCCTCCACCAGCCATTGGTGGCTTGTGAAGATCATCCCCAGCTTTCTGATCCTACCACCTAGTTCACCCTGTTCCCTGGGAACAGGTATGGAAAAGCCTTCTAGATGGAACACCCATGAATAATGTGGGACCTTTCCCAACTGGGGTTTGTCACACTCTGCTGTGACTTATATCAGAGGCTTCCCAGCTAATTTCCATGTCCTGGTTATAGTTCCTAACTCCTCTGGACCGGTCCCTGGGCCCAAGCCAAGAGCTGCAATGAGGGGTGTGGGTTACATGCCCCCCATAAACACACATATAACTGCACACCTGCTGTTCCGTGCAGCTGCAGCAGTAGCAGGGACAAACATCTCCCCAGGAAAGAATTAAACAGTCTGGGGTGGGGTTTTACATAGCAGAGGGGAGGAAGGTCCAACAATCCATGGTTTTCTAGATCATTCATGTTTTTCCTGCTCTCTCAGTAACAACTCCTGATTTCCATGGCAACCCTCACATGCTACAGTGTGTGGTAGTTTTTGCTTATGTGGAACACTGTTCCCACTTACTGGGATGACCAAGCTCCCCAAACAGCCAAGAGAAAGCTCCCAACACAAACACTCCACCATCTCCATCCTACTGTCCTGGACATGCATTTGCACATTCCCCAGTGCCTGGGAGAGGACAGTATCCACCAGGATATACACTACTGTCTGCTCCTCATCCAAGAGCTCATTTTAAACTTGGCCATGGTTTCTATTTTAATCCCACACAGACATTTTTGGAAACACTTACTAAACCATTAACACATTTATATGAAAGGAAAGATGGTGATTAGCATTTCCCCCCATCACTTCTTTTTGTGTCAATTTTTTGGCTCACGGGCTGCAGCAGAACGTGGTTACAGCCATGCACACAACTCTAGTGGGTGTGAATTCCTTCACGGCATAAACTTGATTTACCTCTGCCTCACTTTTCTGTTCCTCCATTTCTGTACACACTATTTTACCAACACTCCTGTGTTTGCAATAAGATGAACATCACAAGCTTTTCCCAAAGCTCAGAGGCCAATTTGAAAACTTCATCTGGGTTCAGTGTGGGATTTTTAGCAGGCTGTGTTAATGGTTCATTATGACAGTTGATCTGCCTGTCTGGCCCTTATGTGTCTGCTTTCTACACCTTTTGAGATGTTTTCCTAAGTAAGAATGATTTCCAATATAAAACAGCAGCAATTAGTACATTTATTTATTTTACTGTGATTCCCACCACGACACTGGCAGTCTCTAATGGCCAAGGCACAGAAAAAATAAACAGCGTCCACTTGAGCTATCTTAAATTTATCCCATATGATGGGTCAGAGGAAAATCAAGGCTGCTGTGGGATCGTGTTTGCAAAGATGGAGCCAACAGGGCTGCAAATTAGCACAGAGAGAGCTGGAGAGTGATGCTAACAAAGGGCAGCTGCTTAGAGCTGGGGAGGTGACCCAGCCAGAGAGCTCCAGCAGAGCCTCCTTCCTGAGGCTTTTTGTCCAGTTGCATGTTTTTCTTCACTGCATTGAAGTCTCATTTGACAATTCCTAGCATTCATCAAGGAGCTACATTCATCATGGACACGGTCCCTGTGATCAAGGGGTCTCAGACACGAATCAGGTGCTTCATCAGGAGACCGCAGAGGAGGGCATGAAATGAAATTCTGCCCAAAATGAGGGCACCAGTGTTTCTTTGGGTAAAGATGACTGAATATATCCCACACCCAAACTGGCTTGGCTGAGACAGCCAAATCTATCAGCTATGACTTTAGAATAATGAAGTTATGCATCTTACAGGTGGGATTTGAACTTCTCCTGATTTTTGGGGGCTCTTAGAACTCTCCCGGTACAGCTGCAGATCATTGGGTACTGGATTCCCAACAACAGGTTTGTGTCACTTAGCTGCCTTCTTAGTCTGCTTTGAAGTTCCCCCACATCCTGCTGGACATGGAGCTGGGACAGCTCAGACTTCTGCTTCTGCCACCAAAGCTTGGCTTTTCTTAGACTTCTGACTCTAAAGGAAAGTCTTAAAAAAGCATCTACCCACATCTCTTGGTATTAGCACTTGCCTGAGACACTGGGACACTGATATTTCCAAGAAAGACACACCACACTCAATTGCATCACAAGTGCTCATGCAGGACAAAACCGTGACTCTGACATGGAAGCTTCATCAGAATAGCCTCTCACAATCCTGAGACATCTTTGTTGCATCCAATTTTCCCCTTCCCCCCCCTCCATCTCTCCGAATTTGAGTGGGAAGAGGTGTTTCCATATAAAGCCTACTTCCTCTGCCTTCTTCAGGAAAGAATCTAATCACTGCTGAGACAGCAGAGCCATCAGTATGGAGCAGGGAGCTCCACTCTCCTTATGGGGCTGCACAGGGCAGTGCAGCAAACCAATATATTGATTAAAAACTCAAGGCCTTTCCCTTGACTTACAGCAGCCATAAGAATAAATAAAAGCCATTTTGTAAATGGCTTTGTAAATAAAAGCTCATTTTGTAAAAAGCAGCTCTCAACATCTCCCATTTGCTCCTGGGCCAGGATTCCCACCTGCATCTTTTGAAAAGCTATTCCCACGCTGTTACATTGGAAACTGTGTGGCTTCCTGCCTTCCTTCAGGTCTCTTCCTTGACACTGGGTGAAATTTCACATATTCCAGTGATCCTCAGAGCTGTACAGGTGAGGAAGGATCATTTCAGAAGTTGAACTTCGAGGAAGAGGTGTAAAGCTGAGGACCACACAAGGAATTGTGGCTTCTTCAGGATGGGGGGGCTGACACATGGGTGAGTCAACATGCTGGAGGTCAGCTCTGTTTAGATGAGAGTCAGTAGGGCAGCCAGCAAGTGCTACTGCAGACACAGCCGACAGAACCTCGTCATAACACATTTCTTAGGCAGAAAGGAGCCGCTCAGGTTTACTCTGATATTCAGACAAAGAAACGTGGGGAGGTGGGTCCGTGTGGCCTCCACGCACGTGTGAGGCTCCAGAAACATGGGGAGAAACCTCTCGAGGGGGAGAACAAAGACAGAGATTGGATTTTGGAGGTGGAAGTCCTCAGCATGTTACCACCAGCTACAGGTGGCCACCATATGAGCAGGCAAAAACGTGCCTGCGAGCAGAGCGATGACAGGTCCGCAGGCATGAGGAGTTTTCTCCAAGATGCACTTAGGCATCTGCTCTATATTAGCATTGTTTTACTTAAAATGAGCATTTGGGAGATATTTAAGCAGGTAAGTGGCTGCACCCAAGCATAAGGAAGAGGCATTAGTAAGCAGATGTGGAGACACTTGTCAAGTTGGATAAAGTCAGTCCCATCAGCAAGATAATCACCAGAGCACCTTGTGGGCTCTGTCAGGGGACACGAAGGGCAGCAGTGGCTCAGGTCAGCAGTACAGGTTACAATCACTGCAGTGAAATGCTGAGTAGTGAGGAATTGCAAGAGTTTTGAAGAACTGGAATAAAGAGGCTGGAAATTGTTGGTCTGCTTAGAAACAGTGGAACCCAGGTTTTATAGCTTGGAAGGAAGAGTCCTTTGTTTTCATGGCAGGATAACAGTGCACATGACTTACTCTCTGTGGTTAAAACTTTTGCCAGCTCAGCCTGTCTGGGAAGGGGTCATGAGCTGCTGTACTCAGCCCTGGCTTGCCTCAATGTTCTGCAATATCTGAGTTCATTTTTACAGCCCTGTTAAAAAAGCTCAAATTAATAACTACACCGTTCGGACTCAGATAATACCCAAATATGACCAGTAACTGTGCAGATGAATGAACAAGGCTCAGGTAGGGGAGAGAACAGCTTCAAAGGCTGAGGGGTAAGATACATGCAAACACCTAATAAATATGACAAAAAAACCCATTAGACCAAGAAGAGCTGACTTGACCTTGAGGCTGAGGAAGCAGAAGGAAGCCACTCATGTGGCT
This sequence comes from Manacus vitellinus, assembly GCF_001715985.3. Taxonomy (NCBI): domain Eukaryota; kingdom Metazoa; phylum Chordata; class Aves; order Passeriformes; family Pipridae; genus Manacus; species Manacus vitellinus. Next base: position 3,892,070 of record NW_021939063.1, on the reverse strand, counting down.
GAGGCAAAGGGGATGTAAAAGCAGACAAGGAGTTTCCTGAGGGCCAGCACTGAACAGCAACTGAGGCAATCAGGACAGAGCAGCAGTATAGCTCATCCTCAAAGCCCAGAGTGGGTTTGTTCCTCTGGATGTGTCCAGCCAGAAGCAATTACTCCTGTCATCCACCAGTACTCCATACCAGTGGGCCAGACAGGTTAAGCTTAAACCTTTTGTCCAGGACAGAACTTCAGTCTTGTGAACTCATCACAAGGGGGTGGATCTGGGCCTATGGAAAGTCACAGAACCACAGAATGATTTGGGTTGGAAAGGACCTTAAAGATCATTTTTTTTCAACATTCACTTGCATAGTCCTCTACCGTGAGTCTTGTGATTTCTCCAGCCTGAACCACAGGATATGAATGGCAGTCCCAGTCTGCTCTTTTTCAGAGGCCAGGGCACAGGGATTTCACATACATGTTTAAGTTCAGGTTTTCCTCTCATTTCTTTAAAAGACTTAATGCCTTCAATGCTTGGATTCCAGGATTTTAAGGGCTTTAGCTCAGTTTCCTCCTTTCCTGCTCTGCATCTAATACTTCAGCCCATAAATCTCTGCAAGCACATGGCACAAAAACAGATAAGAAAAGCTGTATAGCCATAAAACACGCTGGAAAGAACCAACATAAAACCCACCCAATACAAGGATTATAACCAAAGGAAGAAGAGACAGAGAAAACCAGATTAAGCATTGCTGTCAAAGTTTAAGTCTCAGAGAAGATGTCATATGATAGCTTAATTAAGCCACAATAGATCTTAATCAATCACTCTACTGATGGAAAAGTTTCAGAATAGGACAAGCTGATTTGGGGAATTATTTTGCAAATATGGTGCTGTACTAACGGCTGAGATTTCCCCCTTCCTCATCTCCCACATCCCTGTACACCTCTCCTCTACTAGGGATGCACATTTGGAAGGGGCCTGATGGACCTCTCTCCTTTAAGGAGAATATAAATGCCCATCCCCACCCCATCAGCCCTCCTCTGGTACAGAATGCATGCAAAACCTCACCAGGCATCGCCTTTGGCATCTGTGCGATGATGACACAATTAACATGAATAACTATTCCACTCCATAGATTTAGTCCTTTTCCTCTGGGTAATTACGATCTTTCTTCCCCTCCCCAACACTCATTTCAAATCCTCAAGGGTAATATGCAGTCAGCTGATTTTACATTTATCTCAGTTCTATTTGTTTGACACATTTCAGGCAAGCTCCACAAAGCCAAAACCTCCTGCTCGTTAATAACATTCACATCACCTCCTTCTTAGCTTCTTTAACATGCTGCTTTTATTTGGTCTAATTGCAACTCTCAGCGTGATTAATCACAACATTTTTGCGGGGAGCTGGGGAATTTGATATCCCTGTCCTCATATGGATCTGATCACATCCATGCTGAGAGTCCAGGCACGCTTCCTGCAGTCTTAATGTAAGAGCTTAGGGTCAAACAATCCTCCTTGGTCAGTATACACCAATTACTAGTGCTGCTATATTCACCTAGGTACCAGACATGGATTAAAGATCAAAGGCAGATAATATGATCCCACCCTGGGAAACAAAGTTTTCCTGTTACAAAGGTCTTCTTGCATGTAGGCTTGCTTCTCAGTCAAATCTCCAGACTAGATACTTTACCAGGTAGAATCACAGAATCATTTAGGTTGGAAAACACCTTTAAGATCATCAAGTCCAACCACAAAAGTTTAGCAGGGATACCGGAGGTTGAAAGAACTAAAATTACACCCAGGAAGACCCTTAATCCAAGGGGCTGAGTCTCCTTGGAGAGAGGCTGCAGAGATGGTAAAAAGTACTGTAGAAAGCAGGCTCAGAATTAACCTGTGCTTCTTACACACAGGAAGATAAACATCACCAAAGAAGCCTCCTCAAAAACAAGTTTGATGCTTGCAATAGTTACGGCTTTAATTTTTTTCTTTTTCATTTTGTAGTGCTACTGATGAAAAGTTTTTCAATCAGAAAGCTTGGAATATCATCTTTTTCTTATAGAGGTTGCTAGCAAAGCTCCCTCGGATTTTAAAGAAACATGAAGAGCATCAGTGTACATTTCTGAAGCATCATCTGGAGGTCATACATTAATATTTGAAGAAGACACAACCTTCCTTCCCACTGTACTGGTAGGAGCAGCATGACTGCAGTAAGCTTCTCTGCTACAGGTTGAATTTTTAACCAGTGACATAGTGTCATACCCAATTTCCACCTTCCAAAATCCCCTTTCCCCCTCCCAAATCACCTGGGGAAAGGGCCAAAGCTGTTTCCCAGCAATGGACTTTCCTTCCCTTTTTCTCCCACCAAGACAGACTGTCAGATTAGATGAAAACCACACTGACACCAACAGCATCTCCTACTCATTACTCTCCCAGGCTGCCTATTCCCCACATCACTTGCTTTATAAAGCCTTTTAATCAATCGCTAAAGGCCCAGTGATTATCACCTACTCAGAAAACACCATTTGAAAGAAGGGGCTTAATTGTTGGCTCCTACTTGGAGGACCCAGAGTTTTGTCTTTTTCCTGATGATCCCCTCCAAGTGCTATTCCCCTTTTGGTGCTTTACCAGATGTTACCACTTGGACGCTGAAAGGCTGAGAAGGCAAAGACCTAAACATGGGATTCAGGATGGTGTGTGAAGTGGGAAAGGGCCCTTTGACAATAGGTGGGAGATAAATCAGGTCAGGAACCCTGTATGGCACACATAGAGGAGTCCTGGGTCACAGCATGGACACGGAGCTGTGACCTTCCCATGTGAGCATGCATGAAGCTGGCTGGTCACCCACAGGGGATAAACGACCCCTGCTCCAGCCAGCAATCACTGACCACTGCATCAGTGAAGGTGACAAGTGCACAGTAACGGGATGCAATGCTCCTAAAATCCTCCACCTAAAATCTCTTGCTGTTTACTGAGCATTTCTCACACACACAACACACACACACATCTGCAAGTCTCTGTAGCCCTGACAACAGGCAGCACAAAACCCAGCATCTCTGGGCATAAGGTATTCAGCCAGTGACAGGCCTCCCAAAATAAAATGGAAATGCAGACTCTGAAAAGCTCCCCAGTGCACAGGGTGGCCCTGCCAAAACCAACACCTCACAATTTCTCACTTAGCTGGTCTCCGCTCCGATGCCTTTTCCAGGTGCCCAGCTTCCAAACTCCTCCCCAACACCCAATGTTTAAACAAGATTTGACTATGACAAACAGCCCTGGAAGAGCATTGGTGCAAAATCACATGATTTTGCTTGTGCATTTGAGTTATTTAAGGAAAAAAAAAGACTTTTCTCCACCGAATATTTAAAAAATCCCACCTAAGTCACCATTAATATTCTAAAATACTGTTAAATTGCATTTACACAGGTATGCATTGTCATGCTCTTGGACCACTACTTGGAGAAAGGCAGAATCCATAGAACTTGCATCACTTCTACCAAAATAAATCCGAAATATCAACAAATAAGGTAATCAACATTATCTGACGATGATGAACAGAAGGATTTGTAATTGTAATTTATTATCCAACCATACCCTTTCCTCCAAGTTCCCCATTTTGATCTGCCAGGGATGGCACGAGCCATGGATCTTCTGTTGATACAGGCGATCCAGAGGGGTTAACGGAAGGTTCTGTGTTCACACAGAGCTGCTGCAGGTCTGCACAAGCTCGTCTCAGCCACGCCATCCCTGTCACTCGTGGCAAAACACACGCTCAGAGCGAAGTGGGAAAACCAGCCAAGGCTGGGACTTCTTTCCCTGCTGTACGTTACGCTACACACAGTCAGAAAATCTATCAAAGCTCACGCCTGAGCAGCCTGTTTCAGCTTTTAATGTTGCTTAATATAGACTTCTAAGGAGTATCTTCAGTTCAGACACGGTAACTTGAGAGCACAGCGTGAGCGTTACGCACAGACAGCTTTGAAACTCAGCAGTAGGCACGGAGAAGCAGCAGAGCCCAGACCAGCACAGTCCCAGCCAGCTGGAGAGCTCTGCCAGGCAAGTCCCTTGTCTGCCACCTCCCTCTATCCCCAAAGGGCCTTGTCTCCCTTTAAAAGGGGCAGGAACACATCTGTAGGTACTCAGGGTGTCCTTGTTCCTGCCACACACCACTCAGCCCTTTCTGCTGATTTTTCTTCCCCTCTAATCACCCAGCCAAGCAAATTCTCAGGGGAGTTGTGTCTGGAAAGGAACACAGAGGCAGCAGCAGGAGATACAGCCCTTACAGCATAATATGGCAAATTTGGCACCAGGTGAAGGCACTAGATGTACACTGAACACTGCTGTTCATACAACCTAAAAACATCCCAGAGAGACACCAGCAACCATCCTTCCCTGGATAAACATGAGGGCCAGAATAGATATAGAACACTGAGAGAATTTCCTCATGGGAAAGCACAGACCATACACCAAATTTAGCCTTCTTCAGCTCAGCATAAAAAGAACCCAAACAAAAGAAAATACCCAACATATCGTTCCTCACCACCAGCAACCAGCCCACAGGGCTTCTGGCAGATTTGGGATGAAAAAGCCCACAAGCAGCATCTGTGTTTCTCACTGATGGAGATGTGCACCACGTCCAGGGTCACACCAGCATCAGATGCAGTTGCTTGTGAACAGAAAAGACACTGAGCAAGGGAGAGCCGCAAAGGGAGCAGAGAACACCTGACCCTCTCAGCACAGTTTGGGTGAAAACAAGGTGTTACTGTCTGTCCCAGTACACCTCAAGGATCCTTGGGCCTTTTTGTGAAATATAAGGACGCAGGTTGTGTTGGCCACAAGTAGAAAGACGAGAAGAAACTCCCACAAAAAAAGGGATGAGCAAACCAGTTTCCAATTTTTCTGCACACATCAGAACCTTACCAAGCAGCAAAAACACCAGCAGTTTTACACCAGTTTGGCCCAACATTTTAGCTGGAGTCCCATAGGAGCTGGCATGGTTTGCTCCATCCTGGCACATGTTCAGACTATCCATTCACCTCCCCATGACTCACCTCCCGCTTCTTCTCTTCCTGGGGAGTTCAAAGGAAGTTGAATCTTCTCGGGGATTAGCACATCACGCAGTCATTTCTGTCCAGCTTCTGCTCTTATCACCAGTCCGTTTCCTAAAAACAAGAAAGGGGAGGGGGGGGAAAAAAGGAAAAAAACCATCAGCAAGCCACAATCTGGTTGTTCTCTATTCTCCTTAAAATATTAACTAGACGTTGACATACTGGAGTACTTGCTGCAGGAAACCTGCTGCGATTGGGGATAACCGGGACATTACGGAGGGCTATGAATCAACTCAACTGCAGAGGCTTCAAGTCCTTTTGCTAGGCAGAAGTGAAATATGCTCCCTTACAACCAAGTGACCATTTCAGTATTTTTTCCAGTTATCTCCAGAACATTTATTAGATTAGGAGGTTTTATTTATGGACTCTGAAACTTTGCTGTTTCCCAGCGAAGCGGTTGTTATCTGTTTAATGTTCCTTTTGTTCTTCTGGACATTTGCATTTATTTATTTTGATTCATTGCTGCAGAAGTACCAGGCTCCAAGTACCTGCAGTTCTAAATACACCCACAACACACACGTCTTCAACATTTAAAATATCTTTCTTCTAACAGCCTCTCTAGAGTCAGAATATCTCCATTCCCAGGTGAAACCCAAGCATCCTGGGATCAAAACCGCTGACACGTGACAGCTAACACTAAACTTTCAAAAGCACTTGTGCAACCCAATGCAAGATGCTTCATAGTTTGTCACATTTATGGGAAGGTCAGAGCTTGTTACAACTGATTTATTTAATATAAGGCTTCATAGATAGAGTTTGTTTCTCCAGTGCCTTATGTATATAAATATATTATGTAGATATTTTATAAAAATATTTTTTCATATGTTTTTATATATATATATATGTATGTATGTATGTGTATATATATATAAAAAATTGGGATGTTATTTACCCCCCAAATAAGCCCAGCCCACCCAAAGCTGACCTTGCTAGCAGGGAAATTTCACCTCTGCCTCTACTCATGGACAAGGTTAAAAAGTTGCCCACGTGCCTTTGAGCGATTTGAATTTAGGGCTGAAAACAGATTTTTTTTTTACCTATACCCAAGCCCTCAAAGCCAGATGCAAGTCTTAAATCAAATGATCTGTTTAACACGGATGCAAACCAAGGCCCGAGCTGCAGGCTGGGGATCTGAGCTGTGCTGCAGGACCAGGGCCTGAGCAAACAGAGAGCCCACTGTGCTCCTGCCAGAAACAAAAGGAGCGTGGAGCAAGTTGCCAAAGGAAACCAGGCATGAAGAGAGTCTCCACCCCAAAATACCAGATTTCAGCTTTTGCTGGACTCGGGTGAGTGTGTAACGTAATGCTGAGCGTTGGTCACCAACCCTACAGCATCCAGCAGCAGTTTTCCTTGGAACAGATGTGCTGGGTGCATGTGCACTCTCATGTTCAGACTTCCCCAGGTGCCAAATGTACTACACTGCTTGTAATGTATATTTCACATTTTGTAGAAATGTTTAATGCCTCTCTCAATTAGGAAAATATATGGAACCAAATAACACACAAGTAAAGGCAACAGATATGACAAGGGATTTGCAAGTTTTGGTGGAATTTGGGTATAAACTCTGGGGATCCTTGAAATCAAAGTTGTTTTAATTAATTAATGCAAGCAATGGATTTGGAGCAGCCTTGTAAAACAAATGGAAACTTAACATATCGGGCTTGTTTCAAAGAGGTTTTTTTTTCCCCTGGAATGACTACCTGTGGTTCAACAGATTGTCATTTGGAGAAACAAGCAGGAAAAGGAAGACACAAGAGCATTTCCCCCTTCCCCCAGACTCCAACAGCAGGGGAAAGATGACACAACAACAAGGATTGCCAGGAAACTGGGATGTGCTGGAGGCTGCTGGTCACCATCCATGCACAGGAAGGGCATCTGGGAAAGATATGGTCATTCAGGAGAGCTCCCCACAGGGTGAGCCAGGAAAGGGGCACACCAGGAAAGCATACTGAGGAATGACAACACGAGGTAAGACTGTGACAGCAGCCTCTGCCTTATGCTAACAGCTCAAAGGCATATTATCTACCAAGAATTCCACCTGGAAAATCACTAATAAAGCAAGTCAGGATATTCCCCAGTGGGGGAATTAGAGCTAATGAGCGAAAGGATGCCTTCCCTGCCCGTTTCAGGCTGTGAGCACAGGCAGAAGCTGCTCACTGGAAGTTTTACATTTACCACTGTGTTGGTCTCTGAAAAAAACCCTGCAATTGCTCAGATTTCTGTGTTAATGGCACTGAGCATCATCCCACTGCACAAGAAGCTGCTGCCCTGACATCCACAGTAATGCCACTGGGATGGCAGCCACAAGGAACTAACCTGGGACACTGGGGACACTAAAGGGGCAGAACATTACAGCAGAGGCATATTAAACCTCAGCACTTGGTAGCCATCATCCACTTCACAGACAGGACACATCTCCTGCTTTTCAGGCTCTCTAAGAGTTTTTCCTATCTCCAGCAGCACACCAGGCATGCAGCAGGGCATCCACTATAAACAAAATCATCCTCAGCCGTGATGATACCGGCTCTGCCTTTGTTGACTCTGAATTCTGCTTTTGAAGACAGCAAGGAAAGAGAACATGAAGATACAATCCTGCTGTTACTCCACAACCATCCCTTTTTTCCCTGGCTTATCTCATTTTGCATATGTAACGAACTACAGGCAAGACATCTCTGAAAGCAAACAGACACCAGAACTTCCCCTCAAAATCAGTGGCCAGCACAGGCAGTTTTCGTTCAGGCAGCAGCAAGTTTCCAATCCATGCCTAAAGCAGGGAGGCTGGGGACCACTTCTGGCACTAAGGATCAGGAGGATTTGTTGAGAAGCTTTAGCTCTGCCACAGTCTGTGACACCTTTGGGATTGGTGCACAGCTCAGGTCCAGTCTGAGAGAACACTGCTGGTCCTTAGGCATCTCCTGAGTGGGAACCTCACCACCATCATTCTGACAAAACTACAGAATGGGCATAAAATCCTTCACTTGAAAAAGAATTAAAAAAAAAAAATCTCCCCAATAAAAACACAAAGGATCTGCTTTTGAACCCATTTTAAAAAGGAGTAGCTTTTACAATGTAAATAACATGGCTTTAGGAGAGACCCGTGTACAGAAGGATGGGACTGAGGTTGTCAGAAATGCAGGTGGTGAAGGAAAGCGCCTGGAAATGAGCTGTTCTCCATGTTCAACGTTTCTCCAATCATTTTCATATTAGCATATCTCTAAGTGCATATAATTTTCACATCAAAGAGTAATTTTTTAGGTATTTAAAAAGAAGAAGAAAAAAAAACCAACAAAAAACCCCCTAGGATGGAAGTAGAGAATAATTTCTTTCCTGAAGTCTTTCAAGCAGCTCCTCTCTATGACATGACAGAAAAATTACAGAGGAGACAAGTGTTTAGAAAACTCTTCTCTGGAATTCAGATTATTCTTCAAGCACACAGTAAAAAAAGGTTCAGCCAAACTGCGACAGGAAACGTAAGGAAAGTCCTGGGAACACCAAGGCACCAAACTCAGGAGCAACCTGCATCCTCTGCCCCTTGCTTAGGGGCTGAAATAATGACCATTCCTGAGCTTCTGGTGGGAGGGAAAACTGGAGACAAGTCTGAGGCTCTCTTGTCTCCCAGCAGTCCTTCCTGGGTGGGGTGGTCCTCATGCAAAAGCCAAGATTCTCTCTCTCCCTTTCCCTCTACACTGCTCATCCTTTGCTCTGCAGCCTACAAGGCTCTTTTACTCCTCTGGGTCTGGACAGGAGCATCATGAACAAGCAGTAGGCACTTCCCTCCAGCCCTCACCAGATCCTTGCAAGGCCCCATTTACTCTCCCCTGCCTCTTGCAGCAGCTCAAGGCTGGCCTTGGTGCTCTGTTCCAGCAATCTGAGGAACCAGGCTCAGGCAGGAGCTCTCCTTTAATGAGATTTTATTAAAAGACTCTATTACAAATAGCCACTTAAGCAAGTGAACCTTTGGAGCCTTTAGTCCATGATGTCAGTGCTGTGGCTGGATGTTTCCTGGGAGTATTAAACCTGATGCTAATATAGGGCTGTTCTATATGACAGCTATAAAACTGGTTAAGCATACCAGGCAGGAGGCCAGCAGGGCTTTTTGTGGCTATCAGGGCTTGGCTAAAGGTCTTCTGCAACAAGGCAGGAGGAAGCAGGGCTCTAGGAAGGGGTTCAGCTTTCCTTCACCTACTTTGCAAGGCTGGATAACCCCACGAGGCTGGAAAAATCCATGTAGCAGAGGCTACACAGCAAAGCCTTTGCACCTGCATCCATATCTCCTTTGGCTGGTGAAATTGTCCATCTCTGTGCACAGTGTGGGGTCCCCAAAGCAGCACTGCATCACCAGCCATATGGGATACACCACCCCTCCCTCCTCATTCCAACTGCAGCCACGGGCAGAACTGTGGGAATACCCAACATTTATCCTAAGCCCAGTGGGTTTATTGGCACATTCAGTAGCACCATTCACACAAGCCTCACCTTCCAGTCTGCCCTCCACTGCTCTCTGGGAGCAGGTCTGCCTACCTGCCCTCTCCACAGATGCACCCCTACAGGTGTCCACTGGGAGCTGCCTGCCCACAGCAAACCCTCCTGCTTGCAAATCACACCCAAGATACGCCAGGAACGTGAACAGTGTTTGCCAGCAGTAACTGACATTAAAACTAACAGTAAAACTGGTTCGACCCACCTGTCAGCTGGAGAAAGATAAGTAGAGGGCATAATAATGCACATTAATCACGTCTTAATCTGCAGTTTTCCACCAATAGGTGGCACCAGCAATTTTTGGAAGTGCTACAACATGGTACATCTGTTCCCTCGCCACGAGGCATCCAGCCCATGGCATTGCAGGGAAGATGGGTGGACCAGCTATTGCAGTGGCAGCATCCAGCTCCTTTTTTTCCTTTCAGTTAAGGCAAGGTTAAAACTCCCACAGGCCAATTTTTCCTTACCCAGACAAACTTATTTTAGGATTGAATCTAACTTGAGTGAGTCTTGCAAGGAATATGAGTCTGGAATCTGTATGCAAATACACGAGAAAAAATTGTTTAAAATGGAAACACAGGCTGAACCTTCGTAGAGGACACAACAAGTGTACAATTTAGCACAGCAAAGCCAAAACTTCTTGTAACTGAGGCTGGCCACTCATGTAAAAATGTCTAAGTCACAGTCTAACATAGTTTAAATATATTGCATAAATACATTACCTTGACATGAGTATCCTGCTGAGGAAAACATCAAACCATTTGTGTGCCCAAGACAAGGTGCTCAACCCGGTGCACACAATAAAGGAAAAGCAACCCCAGCCAGGTCAAACCAAGCCTGTGGCAGGCACAGCTCCACAGGAAAAGCTTCTCAGAGCCACAGGAAGGATGAAAGCAGCCTGAGAGGCAAACTCCCATCAGCTGTCCCACACCACTACAGGTGCATGGCATCTAACTGCCTCAACTTACAACTCCAAGCAGCTGAATTCAGCCCATATAAATTATTAAAGAGCCTGCAGAACATTACACAGTTCATGTAGTTAATGATTATAGTTCAGTGTCTAGGTCAGATATAATTAGATGTTACATTAAAATAGCTTCACAGAGCCATTTATTCTGATTTAATTACTTAAAATGATAATATAATGAGCAGTGCTTTCAAAGAAAAAAAGAAATCTTTTAATGAGCTCATTTTAAGTTAATATAAGGCAAATTAATCATTTAACAAAATGCGATAAAAAGACAAGTCCATATTTTAAAATATGTTGTGCCCATGTCAAAGGGGTTCCTTTATTGCCGTGCTGGGAGAGACACACAAATGGGTGGCTCTTGAAACACCACCACATCCAAAACACTGTACATCTGGAACATCTTTAAACCGTGTTTTCGTCCTTCCCCAGATATACCTGCTATGTCAAAACCCTTTGAAATACAACCTGCACAACAGATTTATGACCATCAAACTGTGTCTTTATTCCAGTGTGAAACAGAGCAATAGCTGTGCAGAGCAGTCACCCGAGGAGGTGAGCTCATGATGAAGGGTTAATCTTGGGTTGGTTCATTAATCATTCATTTGCCAGCTCAGAAAATTAGCTTTCACTTGTTTGTTTGCTCAAGAAGAGATAAGCCCATTCCCTCGCTAGTTCATCTATTTTCTTCCCTTTGCATTGTTTTAGAGATTTTAATCCTTTCCAATTTTTGTAATCAGTCATTTTGGTCTTTTAGCAGGAGCGTTTCCAAGCACGCAGCAATTACTGGAGTGAAAGCAAGCAGCTCCCTGCAGGGAAGGAGCAGGCTCTGGTTCCCAACCCTGCCAGGAATCTCCCCTCACCGCTCCACACAGCATCTTGTGCAGTGGTCGAGCAGAGGTGTCCCCCCACTTCTGCTGCAAACAGGACTCCCTGCACTTCCACAGGCATTTAAATAAGCATCTATATCAGATAAAAGGGCAAGTCAAGTTGTACTGAGTGGTTTGCAGGTTGTCTCCCAGCCACCACCACTCACCTCCTCTGTCCTCACCTGGAACCTCAGCCTCACTAAGCCAGAAACAGAAACTTGGAGGTGAGGGGGGTCCTACTCCCAACCCTGATTTTTTTCTCACAACACAAACCTCTCAGTAAACTGTTTGCAAACATTTCCACAGCATCACCTGCGAAACGTGTGGTCTCCCAGCTCAGGCATCGCTTGGATACCTCGGTGAGGGAGTTGCTGTCACACAGCAACTGCACTACTCCCACCAGGAACATAAATAATTTGGGGCCACACGTTTCTCTCCTAACATGTTGCCTCTGCTTCCAATTAGGCAAAGCCAGTGGCTTTCAGCTGCTGTGCTCCCTCAGCAGCGGGTACAGGAGCAGGAGTGTGGTGCTATGACAACACTGTGGGTGCCATCCATCTCACAGGTGGCACAGGCAGCCTTCGGGTGCACCCACCCATGACCTCCCCGTCCCCTCCCTCCCAATTACTGGGGTTTAAGTAGACTGCATCTGGGATATCACTAACCCTTTTTTTCCCCCTTTTTTTCCTATTTTTTCACTGGGTCCTACCCACCCAGCAAAGCCACCCTGGCTCCTTGCCCACATGTGCTTGTGGCAGAGGACCAAAGCAGGATGCTTTGCAGCCCAGCGTGGCCTCAGACACCGCTCACTGCCACCTCCCCTTTTCTAGTCCGAAACCTGGATTTCAAAGAAAAACACAAAATCTCTGAGCCACCAGGCCCCAGCGTGAGGCTTGTGTCACACAGTCATTAATAAGGCTTTCCAGACAAATCTGACTGGAGAGATAATAGGCTTAAACAATTAGAAAAAGAAAAAAAAATTAAAAAAAAAATCTCCGTGGTGGAGTGTTTTCCCCTCCTATTCACTGTAATTATTTTCTAAATGTAGATCATTTTATACGATGCAGGCAGCAGTGTTCCAGAGCTAATCAGGCCATATGTTTTTGCATTTTGAAAAGAAAACTAATTAAAAAGAAATGAAAAATGGAAAAGGAAAAAAAAAAAGAAGGTTTGTAGAGAGGACTGGTAGGTTTGGGTCTGAGAGGAGCGGTGAAGGAATCTTTCAGGAATGTATACATTCACTCCACTCGGCTCTGCGTTTTGTTTTCAGAATTGTTTCTGGCAGAAACCTAAAGAAAAATATGAACCAGATGTACAAGGAAATAGTTTCTTCATCAGAATGAGAAGAATAGCTCTCTGTCTGCCAGCAGACTTTGAGCCTTTACGTTTCACCAAGGTGATGTTAAAAATACCCTTCAGTGGTGGCTTCTCCTTCAGCAGTGCCAGGGGCAACTGGGATGCAGGGAGAGCATCCCTGGGCAGGGGGATACCTGAGGAAAGGGATTGCTCCTGGGGGAGGCCTGGGACTCCCAGGTGCCTTCAGGTCTGGGACAAGTGATGGCACAGCCTGTCTGCCAGAAGAGACCCCACAGTCCTGGCACTGCCAGGCAGGCCGCCAGGGCAGGGCAGGGCAGGGCAGGGCAGGGCATGGTACCTGGCAGGCAGCTCCAGGGTTGTATTGGCATTTTTCCAACTGCTCCCAAGGATTTCACATGCCAGGGGCTCAATCCTAAGCCATGGCCTCACAGAGCCCAACTTTCCTTAAGGGTTTAAGGACCAACCAGCCAGGGTGACCCCACAGGTCTGGTGGGTGGAGGGACCCCCAGGCAGGTGCTACCTGAGGGCTGCAATGATGGATGTGTTGAGGAAATGTGTAGTGCTGCCAGAGACCTTCCCGTTGGAAGGCATGGAAAAGGTCCCAGAAATGGATCAGCAGCTCAGTCGCAGCATCTTAATGTAGGCGTGAGGTGGGGAGGGACTGGAGATCAATGGGTGGGGGGAAGAAATAATCACAAGTTATTCCCTCTGCTCCAAAGTACTGACTCCTGATGAAACCAGCCACAGACAAGAGGACAAGCACTGAAGTGCTTCCATGCCTCGTCCCGTGGCTGTGTCCAAAGCCCTGCTCCCCTCCTGGGTGCTCTGTGTCCCTGGGGCACCACAGAGTCCCGTGGGGAGAAGGAGGCTCCACCACAGTGGGTGTCCTGCCTGCAGACACCCTGGGGTCCCACACTGCCACTCGTGGGTGCTGCAGGGGCACAGCCACCTCTCCAGCCTGTCAGGGCTCCCCTGGGCATCTGCAGTGACTCTGGTGGCTTGGATGGGGAGTTCAAGTGGAAATTTAATAGGACATGAAGAAAGCAAGAGAGAGTGGTCAGGGAACTTTAATCTCATTAAATACACCTCAAGTCTTAAAGTAATTTTGCCAAGAGGGGCATTTTTCTTGCCTTTAACGTTGCTCCAGCCTCCCTGCACCAGGAACAGGCTTCACAAGGGCTTGTCCTTCTCTACTTCGGGCAGGTCAGAAACTGCTCTGATTCTTCCTGCATGCTGGATTTGAAAGGGGGCAAAAAAAGTGCCCTGATCTACTGAAACCAGCTTGTTTTTTGGGAACCAAATCAGCTTTGATGAACAGGATTTCTGACGAGGGTCTCCAGCAGCAGTAGCAGGCAGTGGCTCTTCCGTAGGCGTTTGTTGTCCACAGTAGATGAATTTCTGTCTCTCAACAGTTTTTAATTCCAGAAAAAAAAAATTCCAAGGTTTCATAATTAAAGGTAAGGAAACCCAAGGCCTCACTACAGTAGTATTACAGGATCTTTGTTTTCTGGCCAGCACTACTTTAAAACAAACAAATGCTGCAAGCTCTGGAGTTGGCTCAGCAAACTGGCTTAGTCCTCATAGGCACAAGCTGATACAAAGAGCAAGAAGTTCAATTTTCTGCACTGAAAAAAGACAGATTCATCTGTTTGAAAGCCAGCAGCATCAGCTTCCCAGGTCTATCACAACTCCCCATAAATTAAAAAAGCTCAGTTGTATTTCATAATGCATCTAAAGCAGCCGAGATTTCACATGGGACACCCAGGAGAGAAGTTTAACAGCACATGTTTCATGGTGATTGGCAAATTATCAGGTCATTGCTCCAACTTCCACAAACATCATCAGCCAAAAGCAATAAAAATACACGTTTTGGTCTCAGGAGCCTTCAAACTATTTTCCAGAGTTCGACTGCATGACAAGAGGCTCACTACGACACTGCAGAAGCACTGAGCTGCTTAATTAGAATAACACAGATGCAGTTCACTTTTTAAGTCAATCAGAACAATAAATATAGAACCAGCAGATTTTCACAAGAGTTAATCAAACTTTTTATTTCCTTTGTGTTTTAAATGCAATTATTCTGCTTTGCTAGTAAGCAACCCTGAAGAATCATATTTCTCCTTCTACCAAGTGGCATTTCTATAGGTGGCCACTCCAGCTTACGTGGGATTTGTCTCATTCAACGGTCTCAGCACTGGGAAAAAGCTCCCCCACACACATTTCTTCCAGCTCTCCCATCTGACAGGGGAGCCAGCTACATACTGGGCAGATATCTCCAACCTCAACATTTCCCTGACAATGATATCAAGAAAAAAACTCCAGGGGTTTTGCTAATAAAGAAGAACTTCAAACATCCTTTATTCATGGATTTAAGCAGGCTGTAATCCTATAGGGTTGATTTTTCTCTCGCTGGTGAGAACAGATACCAACCAGTTGTTTCCTGTAACACTCTGCTACTGATGCTTTTTTTCTTTTTTTTTGACAGCTTGAAAAACTTCAAGTTCTTCAGAGAGCCAGGCACTCCCACCCACTCCTTTCTCCCCAGCTTGGGGAAGGCTGCTGCCCACACTGGAGGCTATGGGGCTCAAGCCTGCACAGAGCTTTGCCCCAAAAGGCACAGTTGGGTGCAGCCCATATGCTAGAGGAGACTCCAGATGCACACAGAGCCTCCTCCTTTCCCTGTTCTGCGGTTTGTACCATCTCTCTGGCCCTGCCCTGCCTGCTCCTGCCCTGCTGCCTTGCTCTCCCGGGGCTGAGCAGCACTGCCAAGGGGATAAGGGGCTGCGATTAGGTACCGCAATTCCCTGCTCGTGTGGGCTGGCAGAAAATTACCGCTCAGCCGGAGAGGAAAATAACATCTTATTTACTGTCTCTCCTGGGACTCGTCTGAGGGCTGAGCAAGTGCTGACTCACAGGCTGTGGAGAGGTGCCGAAATGCAAACCCCAGCTGTGAGGATCGTCACGAACTCCTCGGCGTTGGCAGAGCCCCGCACCGGTACCAGCACCAGTATCAGCTGGTCCTCCCGGCTGTCCCCAGGGACAGGCTGGTAGAGGATGGGGACCTCCTGCCTCTGGCCACCTCAGGTAGCTGAAGGCATCTTGTGCCTGTCCCTGTGCAGGCAGCAGGTGTGAGGCTGGCTCAGCAAACACCCTCGAGGAGCTGGGGCATGTGGCTGGGGGGCAGCAGGGGCAGGAAAGGAGCCATCACACACTTCTGCCCCACAGCGCTGCCAGGAGAGCCAGGAGTTTTAAAAAAGGACCCTGTCTCCCATTTCACTTTCCTGCTGAAAACATCTGGTCTGCTTGGCACCTATGCTGCAGCAAATATAGCAGAGCATCTTGCTCACAGGCACGGTGCCACCGCGACAGATGGGTACGAGCGCAGGCAGCCAAGAGACCTTGTATCAGCATCAAGTGTGTTTGCTGAGGGCAGGATTCACAGCCAGAAATGTCAAAATGGCTGAGTTTCCGTGCCTGTAGATATTGGGGAGGCGAGACTGTGCTAAACCAGCTCTGGGCAGGATTAACTCCGGAATGGTGGGGGGAAGCTAATTTCTGTGGCTACAAAGCATAAGTTTCTGGTCGCGTGGAGCAGGATTAGCTTCTGGCTTGGGGATGTTCCTGCTGCCTCATCCTGTTTCCAGGCGAGAGAGCCCACAGATAGTCTCCTGGAGCTGGCGGGACACCAGCAAGGCGAGAAAGCCGTAACCCCACAGCCGGGAGGGCCACAGGCAACAAATTTATCTTTGCAAAATGGGTTAAGAGACCTCCTCTCAATTAACCCCAGGTCAGCTCGGCAGGCATGGGGAGGTGCCAGCACATCTCCGCTGCGCACACCCTGGCAGCCCCGGGCAAAGCCACGCCTGGCTGCAGCGGGACGACCGCTGCCTTCATTTTCCATCAGGGAAAGAGCAAAGGACTAATTGCACTAATTAGCGTTGCCCTGATTTCGCAGCGATTTCGGGAGCCAGGCCAGACGCTGAGCCGTGGCGGGTCGGGAGCGAAGAAGGAACGGGGAGGAGCAGATGTGCAGCAGGAGAGGTGTGGGATGGGTTCCCCAGCCCTGTCCGTCACCCTGTCCGTACGCGGGCTGGCACATGTCCGCGGAGCAGCCCTGCGGACCGGCCACCGCGCGACAGCGACGTGTGCGCGGCTGAGCAATCCTCGGAGCATCCTCGCGTCCCCGCACCCTGCGCGGCTCGGCCGGGGGAACCCACCAGCCCCGTGACCCGCCCTCCATCGGCATCGGCAGAGAGAATGGAGCCGTGCGGGGGCAAAGAGAGCGAGCTGCCCGTGCCACACACCCCGCTGCGCACAGCCTGCCCTCCGGCTGCTGTAATGAGCCCTCGCTGACAAGTGATTGACTCGGCCATTATATTCCTGCCTGATCAGAGAAACAAACACACTCCATATAGAAATCTCGGCTCTCTAATCCTGGAGACGCTTCCTGTGGGAAAACTTGGTTGGTTGCTTGGAGGGGGACAGAGCGTCATGGGACGAGCTATTCAGAGAGGTTGGGGGAAAAGGAGGAGCAGGGCTGTGATGTGTTTTTCTCCCACACTGTTGCAGCCTCTCTCTTTCCTCAGCTGGTGCTTTAAGAAAAAAGTAATGCAACACACACCCTGAATAGGAAAGGAAGGAGAGTTGGCAGGAACCAGCACGTCTGCACTTGTTTTACATTTTTATATTTATTAAAATACTCTGGAAGTCTCTTGCATTCCAGCAGCCTTTGGAACAACACCGAAATAAGTTGCATACTGGGGAATGCTTGATTGCCAGCAGCTCCAGACAAAGGAGTCCCCTGAAGGGACCAGCAAGGATGGGCACAGGAGTAAATTACCTGTGCTTAACCACATTTGTGAAGTGTCCATATTCTCCAGGCTGATCCCTTCAGGCAAAGGTAGGAGTGAGCAGCAACTTGGCCTTGAGTCTAACCATGAGGGTGCTGGGACTGGGGTGTTTAAAGCATCCACTACCTCCAGTAGCTCTGACAACCTCTAGCAAACAGTTGATCTAGGAAAGATCATAAGTAAAGTAACTAAATACTAAAAGAGGAGAGATGGAGACTGCTGGCAGTGCCCTGACCCTCTCAGCTGGTGCCAAGAAACAGTCAGGACCAAAGCAGCCTCTGGTGAAGAAGGCAAACACTGCCCTGACAGCTCAGTTTGGGGCGAGGGGGGGAAGTGTCACCAGCTTTCAAATCTGCTTATGAGCTCCTGAGCAGAAGACCAGGGAGGCACAGAGAGATGTTCACAGATCAGGAGCAAACTCACTGCCCAGCACCAGTCTCTGGCTGCCATCAGTCTCCAATGCTTTAGGGAAAAGCTAAACAAAATCATTCTGAACTTAAAGCTAAGGGAGGAAAAAAATGCATCTGTGCTTTCCCCACGGGAACAGCAAAGAATGCAAACCCCAGAATGCAAATGCAGTGCAAACCATCACCTTTCAAGTCCCGCCAAAGATGTTCCAAAGCACCTGCTGCCCAAGGACTCTTCATGCCACTATGGGGATGGTGAGAAGTGTCACACGTGCTCAACCTTTCCCCATGCAGGAGGGGACCCAGGGGAGCCACATCCAGCACTGCTGTCTTGAGCTGGCATTGCTCACTGGTCACAGCAGCTCATGTGAACAAGTGTGGGGTCTTCCTTGGGGGGGGGAGGTGAAGGGACATCCCAGGGCTCCTCATTTCATCTCCCGTCCTCCAAAACTTCTCTGTGCACTCACATGCTGGTGCTGCCTCTGCACTGATCCCATTTCCAGGTCACACAGAACTTTGGAGATGGTTTTAAAGCTCAGCCAACAGCATCTCCAGCCACCAGTGTGGAGGAAGGGCAACAGGGGCAAAAGTTGTACCTCCTCAGTGCTGGAGGTGTGAATGGTACACCTCTTGTATGTCCATCACGTACACCAAAGGAAAGCCATGTAAGGGGTACAACTTCCTTAGTCATTTCCAGGAAACACATGGACTTCTGTCAGCATCTCTCTCTGAAGGCTGAACTCTGTACTGGAAAGGGGTGAGGAGAGGAAACCTGCTTGTGTATTACATAGAGAAGATCTGGAGTGGGCCTTTCAGATGAAAGTGGACATTTTAAAAAAGGAAAAGTTTCATTAAGTCCTAAATGCTTTTCACCCTGTCCTTCCCTGTCAGAAAAGGGCTTGGGTAGAAGTCACCATCCATCCTGGGGATAAGGACAGTTCTGGTGGCTCCTTCCCCGCAGTGATGTCCCAGGAGCTTGCCCTCCCTGCCAGAGGACAGGCTGCTCCCTTCACCCCCTGAGCACTAGAGCCTCAGACCTCCAAAATATGGTGATGTTTCTGCCTCCAGCAGCTTGGAAACCACCCAACTCTGCAGCAGGCAGCACGGCTGGAGCGGGCAGAGCCAAGGCTGGCACGGAGGAACTGGCTTTGGTCCCTGCCAGCAGCAGCACAAGGGGTGAGCCAGGCTGGCTGGGACCTAGAGACATTTCTTTTCACTGATGCTGAATGGGAGCAGTGGGTGGCCAAGAGCCCATGAGGAAATCTCCTCGGGGTCAAAGCAATGCACTGGTGTAAAACCCACTGTGAAGGTAACCCCGCTCCAAAAAAAGTTATTTCAGAAGAAATCCGAAGTTGACTCAAGGGAAGGAGGGAAATTGCAAGTGAGAAAAAGGATAGAAAAGAGCAGGAACTCTCTTAGGCAGCTGAGAAGGAGAGAATGGAGGGAGGGGGAAGTCTGTGCAGATATTGGATGAGGAAGGAATATTTTTCACAGAGCTGTCCTTACTTGAGCAGTATGATTGCTCAAGACTCTCTGATCTGCCATAGTCACATTTTAAAAGCTGCAAATTGGAATGCAAATCCAATGCTGATATTGAAAGTACCTGGCAGCTTTGGAGACACAGGAGCAAACAAAAGGCCCAGCTGCAGGTATACAAGGGGAAACACACCTTTTGCCTTTCATTTTGGAGAAAAAATGCAGATCTGTGGGTCCAGATAACTGAATTCCCGAAATGCACACAGCTGGTTTATACACACCCTGCAGCTCCAGCTGACTGACAAAATACACTGTGAATATCTTGAAGTGCCACAAAATACAGAAAGCATGTATCTGATAACTGTGTCCTACAAGGAGGACACAGACATCCTTTATCCCCCTGCAATTACCTTCACACGGCTCTGCCTTATTCAGAAGCTCTGTGGTCTCCAGACTTTGGAGATTTACCACTTTGCATTTACTTTTTTCTTTTTTTTTTCAGTTGTGAATATTATAGCTTCTGAGATAAAAAGAGTCTGGGAAGAAAGAGAACTCTTTACCTGTGAGGAGTGAACAAGAGAAATAGGAGGGCACAAAAAACCCCAGTGTTTCTCCACATATCTTCTTTGCATCCTTTGTATTCCCTGAGCTGCAATGAAAGTGGTAAATCACAAAACCCCGGTCGAGGACATGGTTCCACAAAGCATCAAAATAAGTCTATGGTGCTCATGGACCCAGCAAATTAGGAGCACCCAGCAAAGACCTAGAATTTATTGCTGGTTACCAGAATAGACCCAAACAATCTGCTGTTAAAAAATTAAAGAGAGGTCTGGAAGTGGCTATAATCCCCCTGGCTTGGTGGAGAAGGAATCTAACTCAGCTTCCTTCTGGTGCTAATAATTAGAAGGACTTCTGAGGCCTGAGGGGGAGATTAGGTTGTTTACAGTTTGGCCTTTACCAAATAAATTAAGGTCTATCTGAAGCCAGCAGAGATTTCCCAGGAGGGGGTTGTCTCCTGCAGCACAGGTTCTCTGTGCTGTCTGTGGCAGCAGCAGTGCCCCTTGGACTGATACAGAAAAGGATAAAAATGGAAAACAGGTTGAATCAGCCCAAGAAAAAGATCAATATCTTTATAAGAACCCCCAAAGCTGATACCAAAGCTCTGCCTGCAGAACAGAGGGAGACTGGAGCATCATTCCTGTGTCTGCAGTAGGACCTCACCATGGATGGAAAAACAAAGGTGCCTCTGGTCTGCTAACAGCCTTTCCGAGCTGAAAAGAGGGGGAGGGAAGTTGCACTGCCTGTTTTAATTCTTTCCCCTGAGTTCTGGAGGCTTATACTGTTTTGTCCTAAATGGTACAATCCCAGACTTTGATCAGACAGGTCCTAGGTGAGCTCTTCCCCGAAGATGACAGTTAATGCCATCTGAAGGGCTGCCCAAAAAGGGTCCTTTGGAAAAGCTGACCTTTCTCCAACTAACCTCTCCTCCAGTTTAGTACTTTACATCTGAAATTTTGAAGCCAATTTTCTTTTTACTGGAGCGTTAATGAAAGGAGCAAATTATTTATAATGGCAGTTGTTACTCTGGGAAGAGGCAAGTGAAGCTCTTGGGGCTTTTGTCCTGGACCTCGTGTCACTGTTTTGCTCTGCAAAACTGCTCTCACATTCTTTTACTCCAGTGGCCCGTTTATTCTACAGAAATTCACACAAAACCTTATTACACTGAGGCTCTTCCCTGCCCACAGTGTGGGGACTGATGGGTCACCTTGATGAGCAGAAGGGTCTCACACTGCCCTGGATGGCCTACAAACATCAGGTCTGTGACTGAGCCAAGGGTGGCCCTTGAGAGCAGGCACTGTGGGCACAAATCCCACCAGATTTTGCCTTCTTGTTATCACACAGCCCTGCTATAACTCTGCCTCATCCCCTGAGACAAAGCAATTCTGGATGCCAGGCATTTCCCCTCTCCATCCTACAGGCACCCAGCACTGGCAGTAGAGTGTGTGCTTCTGCAGCTCCGTCCAAAGTGACTAATTTATTCCATTAACATCTTTAAAATGAAGGCATTTGGGGATGTGAACAGCTGAGAGCAGGAGAGGTGGTAAATGTTCTTGTGTTCACCCAGGGAAGTACCCGAGCCTCCAGAGAGGTATGGTGAGCCTACAAACATTTCAGCTGCTGTGGAAAGTTGGATTATTATTTTAATTAGCTCTGTCCAAGCACTGTCTGGGTCCTGAGAGTGGTGGCCAAGACCTGAGCACCCATCTTCTCTCTCAATCATCACACACAGCAGCATGAGACCCCTCACAAAAAATAGATGGTAAAGGAAACCAAAACCAAAACTTTTTAAACTTTCATAACGATCTGTTTATTTTATTAGCTGAGAACTGACAGTAGGGTGAATATTATTTGAGTCAACTTACATATATAGGTGAAAAAAACTCCAGTGACTTAGGAAAGGGGTCTGAGAAGGGAGAGGCAGGGAAGTGGGAAACGACTTATTGCTTCGCAATAAAGCTTTTAAAGAAAAGAGAAAGGGGTGGGGAGAGAAGGAAAGAAAAGAGCAGCAGGAGGCCATCTAACAAAGCAGATTCTGCCCAAATTGCCAGTGAGAGGCCCACAAGTCAGTGGGGGCTCACGATGGGGGAAAAAAAGCTCCAGCAACCCTGAGGATGTTGTGAGAGCCAGAGAAAGCTTTGCAAAGTGGGAACAAACCACTACACCCTGTCACTGGGGTCCTTCTTTTGTTTTCTCAGGTCTGCAAATCACTATCTATATGGTATTTTGCAAAGGCAGCCCTTTGCCCAGTGGGTTGGGCTGCTGCTGTCCCCAGCAGCTCATGTCCTATGGGATCTGCATCCCCTTCTGCTCTAAAATAACTCCAGGGCAGCTGCACTCTCAGTTACCCTGCAGCGTTTTCCCTTTGGCCAGATGATACCAAACAAACTCTAGAGGCAGAGAAAACATCTTGGCTGAATGCAGCATCCACTTTACAAATAAGACTTTGACTAAGCCAATAAACAAATGCCTCTTGAAAAATCCCACAGGTTGATCCTCGCTCAGTGCAAACCAGCAGGATGCTCCAAAGCTCAATCCATAACCTGCTGGATCCTCTGTGCACCTGAGAGAGCTCTGACAGACCTGTTCCTTCACAGACCTATTACTTCACAACTGTGTAAAAAACATGATGTGTCACTTTTCTGAGTAGTGCCTCAATTTACCAGCCAGTCAAATGGGCAGTAAAAGCTGCCCCGTAAGTTCCCCATTTCTTGCTGGTGGATGAAAATCACCGTGAGTTGATACCGAGCACTTTGTCTCTATAGGAAGCTGCATCGCCCACAAAAGAGCTCCTGGCCAGGACCAGCCTCTGAGGGACAAGACTGGGAGGGGAGACTTTGAAGTCTCTTTCAAGAAGTGATTTATAGCAGCACTTGCTTCCATGAGATTGATGGACAAAAGAGCTGGATCAGCTACTGTATAGTCAGGGGTGAAAGCCTGGATCCATCAAGGTCAGTGGCAGAACTCCCACTGACTTCACTGAGGGCAGGAATTCCACCCTGCTCTCTGCTTTCCTGGATGCACTTTCACATGGAAACCTTGTGTCACAGCCAGACAGATGTTAAATTCGGCTTCTCCTTCAGCACACGCAGCACAGGGACCCATTAAACAAGGAGTTTCAAAGAATCCACACACACGTGTGCACATGCAAACACACACACCCTTCCCCAAAGGATTTTAAATCCTGCAGAGTTGCAGGAAAACACAGTTTGAGAAAAGAAAGGAGGAAATGTTACCCCAGACTTGGGCAGCAGTGACCTGCCTTCCTGCCAACCAGTTGGTTCTGTGTGTTAGCTTACTCTGGTGATTGATAAAACATTTGGTTCTTAATGGGACCTGTCAACCTCCACATCCAGGAGAGCACAAGTGCACACATCTCCTGGAAAACAGCATCCTCAGTTACACAGCTGATGCTCAGGACTTTGTGCAAGGCAGTACACACACATTGCTGAAGGATAATCACTCTTGTTTGATGTCACTGATAAGAGATATCAAGATCACCAGATGCTGATGTGAAGCTAAGCCAGGTGAGGTTTGAAGGAGCTGCTCTGTGTTCCAGAACATCCTGGTTACAGGATGGAAACAGGTCAGCCCTGGCTGGATGGTGCCTGTCACCTACACCTGGGAGTCATGTCCATTCCAAGGACCAAGCAGCAAAATCCCAGGTTAACAGAGACTTTGTTGGAGAATACCTGCTTGCACCACCTTCCAATTGCACCTTTTTTTGGTCTTATAGTTGCCAGCTATACCTCCCCCACCCAAACATTCATCAGCCCCACGCTTATCTGCATCCTGGCCTGTGCTGACTTGGCACTTGTAAGATGTCAGTGGAAGAGACACTTCACACATGTGCTTTAGCTCACTGTGTGTCAGAAGCTCAAGGTTCGCAAAAGCGCTTCCTCCTTCCCCTGTGCTTTTTATGCATTTTGCCAAGTAAGCAGTTTTTGCACTTAACCTCCCCTTCACAAACACTTCTTCAAGAGGTAATGTTAATACTCAGGAGAGATGCAAGTCAGACAGCATGGGAGAGTGGAATTTTCTACTTCCAGAGGAGATAGCATGTTCCACACCAGCAGACTTGCTCATGGGGTGTCCTGGGATAATTGCCAAGGAAAGCCTCACATAGATAGAGCAGATAGGACTTTTTTCTCTCACTGTTCCACTGAGCCTGTGCTGAGGGAGGAGGTAACTCTGCTTCACCATTCCCATTCTCTGAGCCATCCTGCATGGATAGAAAGCTCCTATTCAGGTCTTACAGGACTCTCAGGGCAGCAGCCAGAGCGGCTTCAGCACATAGAAGTGGCTTCAGTTCCCTAGCAGGGGGAGGGAAGAAGCTAAAAGGAAGAAAGCCATTTGATCTGAAAGACACACAGGACTTCCAGGACCTCTCAGGCTGGACCCTGCAGTGGTCCATTACCTTTCTGGCCATGCCAAGTAAGCAGTCTGAACCCTCTCTCCTGCAGGGCATCCTTGGTACCCCAGGAGCAGGCCAAGCTGTGCCTGCTCAGAGGCCAGAGGGACTTTGAAAATTAATTTACAGGTACTGAAGTTTCTGAGCACTTATTGTAGGGCTAAATCTAGCAAGGGGGCTGGGTAACACTCAGAGGCTATAGCTTTCCAGACAGGCCATCATCAAAGGCACAGCCTGTAAAAGGGAAAGATCTGGGCAGACAGTCTTGCTAGCCCTGGAATAAAGCACACTCCAGCCAGATCTGAGCTCAAATTACACGTTCTATGTACCACCAGAGATTTTGGCCTTGCTGTTACTGTGCGAAAGGATTTGTAATGGAATGGAGATTTAATCTATTATTGATTATTGCATTATTAAAAAAAAACCAAAAATAACATTAACTCAGTCTCTTTGAAGGACGAGGTAATATATTTTAAGAAACTCTTAAGTTTCATAGTAACTCTTAAAAAAGCCTTTATTGCCGTTCCCTTTCCCCAATACAAATCTTATTGCCAGAGGAAAAGTTTTACTCCTGTGCTGTTCTATATCTTTTTGCTTTATCCTGTGTCTGTCCACGACAGCCCCTGTGATCAGACTGTCCCCAGCATCACCTACTTCATCTCCCTTTGTCACCTGCCAGCACTCCCTTCCCCTTGCATCTGAGTGGGACCACATCTCTCTGCTCCTCAAGGATACTCGAACTTCAGTCATCACCTGGGGTTCCTTTTACTCTGCTTTCCAACAAAACCAAACCCAACCCAAAACATACACACATAGAAAAATACCTCTGTGCTTTGGTTATGAACTATCAGATTAAACCCTCTAGTATGGAGACATTAGAAATTCTTTGGGAAAAGGACTTTACGTCCCATGCTGTGGTGTTACAAGACATGGGTTTAGTGCTTTAGAACAGTGAAATGGTGCAGACAAGGGGTTGGAACACCAAACCCAGCCAACTCTCATACATTTTCATAGGCAGGTGGAGGGATAAAAAGAAGGCATCATAGCCTGGGTGCTTCCAAAGTGGGCTGCTGGAGCTCTGTCTTGCACAGGGCATGGAAAGAGGTCAAGTCCACCACAAGTGGCCATGTAGGGCCAGGGATGCTCAGTCAGCTCAGTGCCACAGCCACTGGCCTCGTGTTCCCTGCCAGCTGGGCTGCATGTTGCTCACATTATGGAATGCATTTTTACAAGCAAACCAATATTAAACCCTGGTTTTTTTGGTAAAATGTGTATATTAGGGTTCACATCATAAAAATTACACAGAATATGCAACACAATCAAGCGAACAGTTAGAACCTTACCTTTTGGTATCCTTTGTATTTTGTTATCTTAACTGCAAATCTAAGTTCCTTAAAAACCTAAGTGCTGCCTTAATAGAGCTTTTATTTTGCATCTTGTACAATTAAGCTTCTCAGCAGTGATTTGGGATAAGAGTAGCTGGAGATCAAAGTCTCGCAGCTACGTTTTCCCTCATCACCTGGAGGACCACAAACAAAACTATGCAGATTTGTTCACAGAAACCTCATTTAAGGTGAAAAATCCCGTTAGCTATAATCACTAGATGCTTAACAGATGTTGTGCTAGAGCCAGCAGCTCCATACTATGGCATCTATTGTGGAAGAACAGTATTTAGTCATGAGGCATTTCTTTCGTAGCACATTAAGATGCTTGAACACCAAGGGAAAAAAACCGAAATAATTTAATTTATAATACTTTTAAAAGCAACCTTGGACCTGGAGCTGCTAAAAATGGGCTTGTCATAAAGGCATCTAACTACAGATCTGCCAAACACCTTCCTGCCTCGCCATGGGCTGAGAATCCCAGTCCTGGCTGGGAAAGCCAGAGAGGGAATGCTGTGAGTCACAGCAATAACGTCACCTCCCTCTGGCCACGCAGCCAGAGCAGAGGGATGTCCGGAGGAGCGAGCCAGAGCAGGGACAGACAGGGATACAGGCACAGCTCCCGGCAGGCTGCAACTCCTGAATCCCACTGTGCCAGCTGTGACTGAGCACAGGCTGCAGCTTCTGCACATGCTGGAAAGGAGCACCAGAGACACCCGTGATTCCAGAAAAGCAATTGGTTTGAAGATGCTGATTTTTTAAAAAAACACGGTAATTTAATTGACTCGGTTTCTGGCCAGCTTTAAGAAGGGACACCCGTCAGCCATTCTGTCAGCTGGAGAAAAATTGAAACACACCATAACTAGGATTTTTGTGATGGGGCCATCCTTTCCCAGTCACCCTAGATTACACAGAGCCTTTAGAACTGAAGAGACTCTCAAACACTCCAAATGGAAAAATACTCCTGAGAAGCACATCCTGAGCTCGGAAACAGCGTGTGGAGCTGGGCACCTCTGAAATCCTTCCTTGTGGATGCACCAGCAGCAGCAGTGCCAGGTGCCATCCATCAGTAACTGCATCCTTGCTCGCTCCCTCCTGCCCTGCGTGGTCCAGCCCCTCGGGTGCCTGGACTTTCCCACAGCAGAATTCCCGAGCTGCGGAGCCGCGCTCCATCCCGAGGGCACGGCGCTGGCACACGGGGCCGATAAGCACCACCCGCCTTTAAGATCTCATAAATCACAATGTCAGGCAGCTTTTATGGTCTAATTGAGCCCGGAGTCCTTCGATAATAAGCCCTGGAGAAGTGGGGGCAAAAAGCATTTCCCAAACCCGAGCTCGGAGGGGGGTTTTACCCTTGCCAAACACTGCTGCCCCCAAGGCACTCTATGCTTAACACACCCTGCAAAACAGCAGCCCCAGGCAGAGGTGATTAGGTGTCAGGTAAGTGTGTCAGGTAACTACATGCAAAAGAAACAATGCTCACCATAGAGAGAAAATAAGTCACCCAAAGGCCAGAGAGATAAAGCAAATCCTGCTCTGGATGTCTTCTCAGCTCTCATGTCTCCGGTTTGTGGAAATGAAACATTGCAGCCTGTTAACTCCCCAAAGCCTGGAGCAGGATGTGAACTTATCCCTCGGCAGAAAAGGGGTTTTACAGGAGGAAGATTGCAAAACTATCTGCTCCAATTTTGAAGTGTGGTTGAACGAGGTGAAATCCAGGACATCTCCATCCTGGTGTGATTCCGTGGGGAGAAAAAAGAAATCCTGTCTTCACCTGACTGTTCTCATCTGAAGCCACACACCCATTCCCAGACAGACTTGAAGCAATGAGCTCAGACTCCCCACCCTGTCTCTGGGTGAATCAGCCAGGGGAAAGATTGATAACATTCACGGAAACATGACCTCCTCATCTTCTGTTTCAACCAGAAAGTCAACCCATCCACCAGAAGTCATCACATTTATCCAGGACATTACCTTGCTCCCAGATATGCTCATTGAGCCCTTTACTTAAATAATGAAGATTGAACTCCTTCCGTTTTCACAGACTTTAAATCAGTTCTGGTAGTTCTGTACACTTTTAAGCATAATTAACTTTCATTTTAAAATCACAGACACTGAAGCTCAGCAACTCATAGTTGATTGGCAGTTATGACAAAACTCAGCAGCAATAACCCCTCAGCACCTTCTAAAGAGATCTCAGGAGATGCTCACCTTGGCAAAGGTGGATCCTGGCACAAACACCACAGTCCTGGATGATCCTGAATTTCTTGCACAGGTCAGGATGGGCATCACTGTAAATTAAAGGACCCCTTCTGAGGGCCTGCAAGAACTTACATTTGGAGCAAAAGAGAGGTGGGGGAAGAAGACAAACTGAATGAAGAAAGCAATTGTTTGCTCTGTGTAAGTAAGTAAGCAATCAGAGGTGTCAGGTTTAAAATGAACCACACCTTTAAATACTCAATCAGTTAATTGTTAACATTCGCTTCAAGCATTCTGTTAATTAGTCCATGAATGGCTTCTTTCATCATCTGTATTAAAGGATTTCTCAATTCCAGCATCTTAATTATTTGCCTTCGTATTGAATCATCTCAGTGCAGACAGAAAAATATCTTTCTTAAGCAGAAAGTTTTTCCCTTTTTATTTTTTTTTTTTCTACAACATGTAGGCTTTTTTGTTCATTGTTCCTTGTCCAAGAGTGAATACTTACTGGAACAGTGCTGGGAGTTTTAGACAGAAATTTAGGAAATTCGGAATTATGGGAACACTGGTATATAAGTATGGATATATGAAATAGGAAAGGATTTCTTCTGTCTTGTGTATATGCATTTGGAGGTATATTTCTTTAATTTTGACCATTTGCCCGTGAAAATCCATTGGAGAAGACTGCTGCAAAGATGTACTGAAACTGAGCAGTCCAAAAAAGAAAGACATGGGAATATGGGTAAGTTGGGAAGTGTCACTTGTACCCTGATCATTCTTTCCTTGACATCAGCTCAACACCAGAAGGCAAGACAAACGTTCAGGCTCTGCAATTAAATCTCTCTCCTGTTGATGGAATGCCTCACCAGCTGTAACAGCTATGTCAGACTGCCAGGGCTGAGCCAGCCTCGTGCCAGCACCTCAGGATGCTTTACATGGGCTTGTGCTGGATTCCCAAAAATCAGATCCTTCCATGGACTTCAGTGAAGTCAACGTGCAAGAGAAGCCTCCAGTCAAATCACTCCAAGCTCTGGCTGGAAGGAAAGCTCAAGTCAGCAGATCTGCTGCCATTGCAGGGAGACCAACCTTGTACGTTTGTGCACACTGAGGAGCGATAACATCGATGTCTCTTCTGAGACACATTTAAGGTTGGCCTTGGGCCCAGGGATTTTGCAATTCACTTCTGTTCTGCCTTGAAATATGTTCCCTCAATAGATATATTTACATTATCCTTTTATTCCAATGTTAGGTACAATCCACAAGGAATACATCCCGCTCTCTGCTTCCTACCATCCCTCCTCTTTCCTGCCTGCTCAGTCCGCACATTACTCAGAGCCCTGGGTAAAGCTCTTTTCCATGCTAAATATGCATCCAACCACTTAATGAGCTTTGGCCAGCTCGCCAGGAGTTTTGACAGGCCTGTTGAACCGGTGCCAAGCAGAGATGAATGTTTGGCTTGGACCAGCACAATGCTCTGTTTGTCTCATTGTTGCATTGGAAGTGTTAGCAAACTAATGTGACAGGATGGAGACGCATACAACTGAAAAATGACTGAAAATGTAATTCCGTGTCAGCAGTGACTCCTGAAGGATTATTTGTCTCCAGTGACTTTCAGGGAACTTTTCTTTACGGGCTCAATATAAAGACAGGTCTGTGTGCTCAGGGAAAACCATCAATTAGCTTAAACCCAGATGTAAGGAGCTGCCCTCTGCTCCCGCTTCCTAAGATTTACTGTAACTCAACCAGGCACTCCACCACAATTATTTTCTTACTTAGTTTTTTTCCTTTTCAAAAAAATGTGTTTGTTTGCTTGCACAGCCCTGTAAGAGCCTGGACTCTGCTCTGCTCCTGGTGTGTGGACAGGCTCCTTCAAAGCCTGTAACGGGGACCGTCCAGGTCTGCAGTTCCAGAGGAACTGCTGGATGAGAGCAAATGATGTTCAACCCCAGCCAGAACCAGCACTTCAAGAGCAGAGCCATGGACCATTCACCATGGGCCATTACAGAATCAGGGAGAATATAAGGAATGAAGAATGATCCTTACCACATGCCTTTTGTTGTCTGGCACTCAACTGTGTAGAGAAACCTGTGGAGCTGGAGACTACCTACACCATCGTGTCCTTTTGGGATCTGGCTCCTTACTCCTTCTTTTGGGTCTTTTTGCTTGTTTCTTAGTTTTGAAGCTGATCTTCATTCTTGCCTCTGCAGCATCATTTTCCCCTTTGCATCAAATGAATAATTTAATCTTTAAAATGCAGAGTTACATTCAGCCTCATGTTGTTCTTTCACATTAGAAAGGCAGGGTCACCCAGGAATCTGTTTGAACTTACCTCCCAATGTTTGTCCTCTCCAGACAGGAAGGAAAGGGTTTCCCAAGCAGTTTTGATGCAGTTTTTGATGCATCCTTGCCCATGGCAGGGGCATTGGAACTAGATGGTCTTCAAGGTCCCTTCCAACCCAAACCATTTTACAATCCTGATAGATGCATGCCTATTGCTTTTGAGTCTTAAAAAGCTTTGTACATCTGGACCAGGACTGTAAATGACATTGTTCATGTACAATACATGTGGATACCACCCCAAAATTATGAACTGTCCATGTACCCACTCCCCTAAAGAAATACTCAGCTACACTGTACATTTTATAGTTTGCTTCTTTCACTTTTATAGCCAGCATAGCACTGATAAATATAACTATTTAGCCAAAGTCAATGTACTGGAGGCCGAAAAGAGATAAACCATGAACTTTTATTTGGATTCCTGCTGCAATTGTATAAATACTAAAATTCATTATAAAAATAATGTAAAATAGTCTTTGTAGCGTTATGCTGGCTTTGCAAATCCTTTTAATTACATCTATATTTCCAACTGCTTGCATGTCAGAAAGAGATGGGCTAGTGCTAAACACGCCCAGTTTGTTGGGGTTTCATTCAGCTCTTTGTATCACCGAAGGATTTTTCAAAACCTTGAGTCTTCTCATCTTGTCAGGGGCTATTATTTTTTTTTTTTATTCACATGGCAGTTTAGCAGCAGCAGAAAGTATAGATAGGTATTTCACTCCTAGGAAAATTGTAGGATCCTTGTCTAAAGCTCTTGAAGGGACTGACAGGGTCGTCAGGTTGTCATTTGGAGAATTCCACATGCAGATGCCATCGGTTGTAGCTCTTTGGGGATGACGACTTGGTTGCTGCATGTTCAGCTCATGCAGGGCCTGGCACTAAGAGGATCCACCAGAAAGCACTACAAACCTGGAAAAAGATTTAATGAAAATTCTTGTTTCCATTTTGCAAACCTCTGGTCCACTTCTGTGGAGCTTTTCCACACTCCTCTAATGGAAACTGGTTCCCAGGAGCCGTGTGTTGCTGCTGAAAGCTGGGGCTTTGGTAAGCACAGGGGAAAAGAATTCATATTGCACAAAAAGATAGTGATGGAAAATTTTAACAGCACTGATTGTTTAGGTTTTCTTCCCCTTTTCTAAATGAAACACTTTTAAAATCAAGCTTTTTTTTTTTTCCACTGGCTGCTTTGTGAGCACGTTTTTTCACCTGGTTCCAATCTAGACTTGCAATGTAAAGAGCAAGAGCATCCAGCAAACTTCCAGCACAGCAGGGTTCACTTTTCCCAAATTCCCCACTAAATCCCATGGCTTATCACAAAGGAGCACAGAATAAATATGCCTCGATACAAAACATAGGAGCAATGAGCAGTTTGGAGGGGTGGTAGCAAAAGGCCTTCCCTCCAGGCTGATGGTTCAGTGGCTGGAAGACACTGGAACCTCTTTCTTCCTGCTGATTTCCTACTGGACTTACACCTAACAAGATGACAGTTGGGGTCTAGTCCTGCTGAAGAAATGACTCCAGAAGCAGCCCAGCAAAATATCACCAAAGCACAGGAGTGGGAGGGCTCAGGAGGAGTGATGAGCACAACCAATACCCCTGAACCATCAGGGGATTTGTTGAAATGTGTAGGGGATTCAGCCAGAGCTGTAGCAACCACCCATGGAGCAATGCCACCCATGGGGACAGGGGACAGATCTGTCCCTGCCTGTCCCACTGCACCCACAGGGCTCAGTGCCTGCCAAGTGCCCACCCTGGCTGCACCTCTTCTGCATCTCCTCAAGGGGAGTGGGCATGAAAACCCCCACAAAAAAAGTCAAATATCCATCAATAGTACACACCACAACCCCCTCCTGGCACAGCCTGTGACCAAGAGAAACCTGAATTCCTGGAGGGAAGAAGCAAAGTTTAGACGAACTAGGTGTCTGGCTGCTCTGAATTCCAGTGCCTGGGACCCAGGACACAATTCCTGCCTGGCTCTGCAGTCCTTTCCACCAGCTTATCAAACTCTGTCTTGAAACAATTTCGTCCTTGAACAGATTTGTTAAGCAGTGTAATATGAAGATCAAGGAATAAAGATGAGGAAAGGCAAAATTAGATTAAGGCTGTAGATAGTGTTTGAGTATAACTAATGCCAAACAGCCAGAGGGCAACATGTCAACAATTTAATGGGGCACAACGTAAAATAATGTTTTCAAAACAAGCGCTTCATTGGATGCTTCCCCTTTGAATCAGATAAAGTATATCACTACAGAGAGATTTGCTTTGATCTGCTCTGCAGCAGGAGGTCAAGGGTGTCTAAAGCAGCTATTCAGAGCTTGTGAGTAATAGAATTAAACGACTCAGATCACGTCTCTGAGCTCTCAGCATCCCCCAGATGTGGGGCCAGCCCCTGGTGTGGGGAGCTGACCCCTCTACCCCCAGCTGGCAGCTGAACTGGGTGCTGGCTCTGAGCCTGGGCTGCTCGTGTACAGCCTGTTGTGGGGTCTTCAGGGCTGGGGAGAGATCAGAAAGTCAGGATCTCTGCACCCACATTTATGCAGAGAGCATCTCTATTTCTAGAAAGTCAAGGCAGCACCTACCTCCATAAAGGATTTCTCCTGCACAAATTAATTCATGTTAGTTCTAGGCACAACTAGCACTTTGTGAAACTTGATCATTGTGAGGATGATTCAACCCCAAAGCCATTTTCCACTCATGCTGGTAGTAACAAGCCCAAACTCTGCCATGCCTTTTGCTGTGGCTTGCAGAGGGGCCAGTTTTACCAGCTCTCTCATTCCAGTGGGCGAGAAAGATGCTTGTGAGGCACAGCTCTCCCCAGCCCTGCAAACAGAAAGACAAGGTGGGGGAATGAAGGCAAATAACAGGGGAAACGATTGAAACAGAGCATTAGGCACATTTCTGATGGCTGCAGTACACCCACAGCACACTGTGGTATTTCACTGCCTATCTCTGCTCTCCCAGCTGTAACATTTAAGCAGAAGGAAGTGCCACCCAAAACACCTCCAGAAGGTCCAGCCACAGAAGATGCCATCTCCCAAACCAGGAGACCATTGCAGCAAGCTTGTTCTTGGTAGGACACCATGCAGCAGCCTCAGCACTCCCCCAAAGCACAGGCACAGATTTTAGGGCAAGAACAGGTTAAAAACCCCTGCAAGCACCACCTGCACGACCAGGCAGAGCCTCTGCTGTGCAGAGCCCTGAGCACCTCAGCCACTGTGCTGCTGGTCTGCCACAGCAGCCAGAGCTGCACAGAGGCCTCAGGGGAATGCCTGGGAATGGAGGCAATAATAGGACTCATTTATCTTTGGGATGTCACCCTGATAGCAGGCTGCTGGCATGTCACAGGCACACGCTGGGTTGCTGCTGTGCTCGCTGGCTGCTGGTACTGATGGGAGAGGGCAGCTGGCACAGGGTCCCTCTGCACCCTATGGATTGGGGGGGGGTTGAAGAATTATAGCTTTATCTAGTCTAAAAATGTTGGGAGCTTTTTGTTAGCTTATTTTTTTAATGCTTATTTTTTGCTCCTGAAGGGAGAAACAGGCTGTGTGCAGCCCTGTTAAGGGGTACACGCTTCATTCATCTCAGCCAGGCAGTTCCCGTTCAGTTTTAATTTACCTCAGACACCAGGAGTTCACCATTTCTCTGGGTATTCAGGATTGCTCTCCCATCACCCACTCATCTTTCCCTCCCAAATGACCTGATGATGTAAGTACCAAGTTATCTGCCCACTTCAGCCAGTGTCCCTGCAGCCCTTCAGTGCCCTCAGAGGCTCTTCCCAGGAACCAGCCCTCCCACACCTCCACAGCACCCAGCCACCAAAAACTCCAGGGCATTGTCAGGCATTTGCCCAAATTTCCTGTTTGCACACAGAAGCACCAGTGAGGCCATGGCTGGGATGCACCTTCCCTTGCTCATGATGCTTTTCCAGGAGCTTCTCAAAGCATCAGGTTTCGCATCTGTTCATCAGCTTTGTTTTCTTGGCCTCCAAGGAGCAGTTTGCTTTTGCAGGCTGTCACATCTCAATTAGCTCTGTACCTCCGGGCGTGACACGGGGTCACCAGGTCTCCACAGCTTTGTAGTTTTAGCGTAGAAAGGTAAATACATCTGCAGGCCCCAGCAGGGCTTGGAGCTGCCCCTTCCCTGCAAGGGACTGGCCCTGGAGCAGGGGCATGGAGCGGTGGGTGCCCCTCAGATGAAGGCAGAAGCCTTTCCTCATTCCACCTACCCTAACAGAAAGGCAGTCTGGCAGAGGCAAGGCTCAGCAGTGACCTGCCTGGGCCACATCCAGTGACAGCTCTTAACTGCAGCCCTGTCAATGAGGTGCTGCAGACAGGCAGGTCGAAACCTTGCTCCTCACATTTTGTAGTGCTTTCTGCAGACAGCAGAGCCTCTGCCCTGGAGACCAGCATTTAAAAGGAAACCAAATACCAAGAGGACCTATAAAATCTCTGCCTCCCACTGCTGGAACAGCCCCAGTTACTTGTCTGGCAGCAGCTTCTTCCAGCTCTCAGCTTATCCCTCCTACAGCCCAGCAACCCCAACCTACTGCCTCTTGGAATGCTGAACCCCTCCATACCTCCTTCTCCATCACCAGAGTGATGGAGGAGGATTACCTTACCCCAACAGCTCAGGCAGCTCCAGGGCTCTGACCCTAAATCCAGAAGCAGAGGAAGGGGAATGCAAAGCCAGAGTAAATCCATGGGCTGCACACACTGCAAGGCGAGCTCAGGGAAGGAGAACAAATTTAGCCTTGACTCATCCAGGATAAATTTGCCACCTTCAGTGGGGCTTGTCAGAGGTGCACAGCTCTGCATAGCTCTGGGGGATTGGGGAGGGTTTGACTGCCAACCTACTCTGTGCTCAGTGACCCATCATCTCCCAGGAGAGAGCACTGAGCTCGGGCTTTGCCCATCTCCTGCTCCCAGGGTGGTACCACGGTGGTTTTGCAGCTGTGGCAGGGAGGGTGGAACCAGGCTGATCACTAATTACCAAAGCTTGTAATCAGCGAGAGGCATCGCTGAGGTTTCTATACCCAGAGAGCTCCAACTGGTTGTCCTGACATTTTGATGCCAATTACCAAAATGCCCACACTAGAAATAGCTGTAATTGATACAGCAGGTCAGCACGTGTTAATGAAGCTGAAATTGAGAACAAAATGGAAATGAAATTTTGTGGAAATGTGAACAGTTTTCCCCCTCACTCTAATAGCTGGATACAACCATGTGTTATTTATGGCTGTTTTTTCAAATACAGATGCTTTCTGTGAGGCATCCGGCAGAGATGCCACATTTTGCATCCCATGTGCTGGCATGGACCAGGCAGGGCAGGACCAACCGGGTGCCCACAGACCCCAGAGCCCACAGGGACAGACAGGCCCCATCCTCCCCATCCCACCCCGAGGTGGGTGGTGCAAGACAAAACAGCCAGGGTGGCTTTTTTTCCCCTCACACAAACCAGCCAAGGAGCAGATGGAGGGGAAAATCCCTCCTCTCAATTCCTGCTAGACTAACATTTTACCTGCAAAATTGCGGTAGGAGGCTTTTAAATGACTTGTAGGTGGATCTGGTTCTAGAAACAGCTCTGTTTTACAACAAGTCTTTGCTGTTTGAGGAAGGAGGGTGTAAAAGCAAACACAGAAACAGTTAACTGCAGCCTGGGGTTCCTGCCTGCTCTCCTCAGGCTGCTGAGATGTAGGGATTCTGGAGTCACAGTCACAAATTTACCATTAAAGCAAATGCCCGTTTCATCCTTTTCAAGGGAGGGTTTTCTTTAAAGCTTTCATCCTGGCAGAGATGTTTGAGGAGCTAAAAATAGGCAGCAAAGTCACGTGAGAACCTCCGGATGTGAGAAATCACATAAAAGATACGAGCACGAGTCCCTGTTTCCTTGGAAATAATAGTAGTAGTAATTCTTGAATGTGAGGTTGTAATGGCAAGATCTGAAACCGGCCCCTTGTTCTCTGAAACCCTCTGTGAGCAGCTGGGGCAGGGTAAAAACAGATGCCAAGGGAATAAACTGTCCTGGAGCACAGCCCTGTGTGAGGAAAACCCTCTCTTGCAGAGCTCCCGAGAACCAGCCTGTGCCAGAGGTTTCCACGTGTGCAGGATTGGACCTGGAGCTGCTGCAGGGAGGGAATGGGAGAGCTCGGGCAGAGGAGGTGGCACAAAGCTCTCCAGACATCCAGCACGGGGTGGTGAAATTTTTGTTGAAGGTTTCAGTTTGGGAAGATCCCAAAGGAAACCCCTCAGTCACTGCACCCCCAAATTTTAGGTCTGAATTTAAACTCGGATCTTCATCTGGTGCTGGATCAGAGGGCTGGCTCCTGTGATCTGGACACCTCTGGGAAGTTTCCAGACTGGGAGTAAAAACAGTGGCACGAGCCATCCCTGGTGGGAGTCAGTGAGCTCAGTGACAGCAGTAAAGGGCTCTCACCCCTCCACATGAAATGGCTTATACTTAAATTTTAACATCCCCAGAATGAGCGCTTGAAGTCACTGACCACACTTAACTCCAGCCAGTTCCCAGGAACGTGTGAGGTGCTGAGCACCATGAACAGAAACACGGTGACCTGCAGGGTGAGAGAGAGGGGTCCCTGCAGCCACCACAGGGTGCAGGCACAGAGCCACCCCCCAGCAAACTGCAGCCCCAAATCCTGCTCCCATCCCTGCCTCGCACTCCATTTCCCATTCCTGCATTGCCAGCTTGAGCTACACACTGCCTCCTATAAATCCTCCCTAAGTGAGCATCAGCATTTAATTTATTTCAGAAAGACTGAGTGCTTTGCCTGTACGGATTCTGCACGGGAAGCACGGGTGAAGACCAGTACTCAGATCCCAAAGCCAAACGCTCACCAGTCAGTAAATGCCAGAAATAAGGCTCCATAACCCATCCTGCCAAGTCAGAGCTTGGCACTATAAGACAGCAGTGCTCAAACTTTCCACTAAAGCAGTTCCCAGTGCCAACAAGCATGTTATTGGACATCACTGTGAGTCACCTATAGGCATGAGAACAGATGTGGCTAAAATCCTTTCACTGCTGTGATTGCAAAAGAATCTACTGGCAGTGGAAAACTGCCAAATTTTTCAAATTTTTGATCTGGGAATGTTGTTCCCCTGGGCTAGAGAAATGTCACTCTTTTCCTTGCTCCTCCTCTCTTTCTTTTTCTGCCATCCTTTCCTTTTTATTTTTTTGCTACCATCACAACCAACAGCACATTCCCTCATTCCTTTTGCCAGAAAACAAGGATGAAAGTGAGAGGAGCAGGAGCACCCTCACCAGCACCAGGATCACTCCTCTGAGCACTGAGCTGCATCCTGGAAAGGTGGTACCCAGCACTCAGCAGGGCGGGCAGACAAGGTGCTGCAGAGCCCTCACCTGAATGTTATACTCAAATTCATCATAAAGGCCTCAAAATCAACCATGAGCACAGATTTTGCTGAAATAATCATCGTGCCAGATGCTCCAGCAGCCCACCATGGCCTGTCCATTGCTCAGTTTGCCAGATGCCTTCATGAGGTTTTGTTCTGGATGACCGGAAACTGAATTAGGCTGCATCCAAAGAGCTGGTGTAAGGTTGCTAGGAGATTCCTCTGTCTGCAAGGAGCTGACAGTCACAGGAGTTACTGATGGGTGCAGGATGCAGAGATAAGGTTTTCTCCTTCTGCATAAGTGATTTGGGCTTCTCTGTGCTCACTCCAGCCTCTCGGGGCAAAAAGACTTTGGCTCAACTTTGAAACGGATGGAGCTCAGGAGCAAGGTGGGAAGGATGGTGAGGGCATGGAGCAGTGCCCAGAAGGAGAAACAAATTGTGGGACAACAGAGGCCCCAAAATCAGGTCCCATTCCTAAGTTAAAAAAAAAAAAAGGCAACTTCCATCTTTGATGTAATGTGATTTGCTCTTCTGGTGGGGAAAATGGCTTTTCCTTCCCCAGGGCAGTGTTATTTGAGCAAAATCTTTGTTCTGCCTGACAGCAGGTACTGTCCACGACCCAAGATGATGCCTCAGATATTGGGGGCCAATTGTCCTCACCTGGCTGCACCAGTGCTGCATCTCCTGGCAGCGGGGCAGGATGGCCACTGTCCCTGTGGCCCACAATGCCAGCATGTACTGGAAAGCGCTACAGGTTAATTAGCACTTACTTATTAGGGCTGGTGCCAAAGGCCTTTGCTGGGAACAGCAGGGAAGTGAAAACAGCTGCTGGAGCTGCCAGGGCTGGAAGTGGAGAAGGCAGGAGGTGACTGAGCAGGGGGGTTTTCAGCTGGGATTTAGGGAGCACTCCTTTGAAATCTGCCTTTTGCTAATAAAATTATGCTATCCAAAAAAGGTGAACTTTGAGGCTTTGACAAACATGTTTGTTTTAATGAGGCTGGCCAGGGACTACACAAATGTCACCCTTGAATGCAGCCGGTACCAGACACAGAAACCAAGTGGAGTGAGGAGGCAGTTAAGGCAAAAAAGTGGGTAAAGGACATTAAAACCAGCTCCTTGACAAGCTGCAACGCTCCAAAGTCTTGAGCACGTGCTCACCTGCAGCTGTTCCAGTTTCAATGGCAGTGCTGGCATTTTTGGTCCCCTCAGGGCCTGTAGAGATATTGATTCAACAGCTTTTTCCCAGGATGGTCTGGAGTGCTGTGCTGCTCAGCAAGTGGCCTCCGCTTCAAAATCAGGCTTCAGTTGCTGTGGCAAGGCAAAGCAAGTCCTAATTAATCACATCCTACTGTACAGGGCACATCCAGATTCCTCAGAGACCTCACCTGAGAGGGAAAAAAAATATATATGTACCCATATATTTTTCAACAATGTACCTCATTTCGTACACTTTTTGGGTGGAGAAATTTTGACACCGGTGCCTAGCAGGAGAGGATGCAAAGCTCTGCCTAAACACCCTCTGAAAAGCTAAAAAAGGTTCTTTGCCAAACGAGCGCAAGACCAAGCTCTTGAGCATCCCACCAGCAGAGCAAGTGTCCCCACAAGGCCCTCAAGTATTTAGGGACCTGCTCACCATCCCACTTTCTGCCCTGAACCTCAGGCTGAGTGGCAGAGACCTCCAGCTGCTGAGGAAGCAGGAACGTGCTGCTCACTGCCTTGCAGGATCTTGGCTCGTAATAGCAGTTGGCGCAGAGTCATCCTTATCAGCTAGCACATTAATCTTAATTAACAGATCGACAGCAACAGTTCCTCCCTGAAGCTCCCCTGAGCATTCCCAGCCTTTGCTGTGCTGCTGCTCCAGCATCAGCACCATTCCCTTTGCTGTGCCATCGCTCCAGCATCATGGTTGTTCCCAGCATGGGGAAAAAGGCCAAATCTTGCACAGAACCGGAGTAGCTGCACTGGCTCCAGCTCCCCAGTTGCTCTCCTGGAGGCCCAGCTGTACCCAGATGAGAGCCCAGAAGCACATCTACTCGTAACTGGGACAAGGACCAGGAGCATCCCCTCCATCCCAGCATCCCAGATCCTGTTTTTGTCCCTGATGTAGCACCCATCGCCCCTGAGCTGCCTCACCTCCTTTGTCCAGGGACAGACCTGAGAGAGGAATGTTTGCGTGTTTCTGGGAAGGAGGATTTTTAAAAAAGAAGAAAAGAAAGCAAACCTAGAGAGATGACCTATGAAAACCCCAACAGCAGGGCCCCTCTCACCCTCTGCTCCCTGCTGCTCTCAGGGCTGGAAAACCAGTGCTGACTATCCCAGGATCAATTCCCACCGTTGTGCCTGGAGCTGATCTGCTCATCGTGCAGGAACAGCACTAAGGGCTGAGAGCTCCAGCCAGCAGGGACCCTGCTTGGATGGGACCAGAGACCCCATGGCCCTGCCACCAGCCAGGGTCAGACCCCCAGCCTGGGGCCAGGGGCAGCACCTCTTCGAGCAAACCCAAAGTTTGAAGAGGTAAAGGCTGTAACTGGGGGCAGACGAGTGAAGAGAAGCAATGAAGTGGCTGAGGCTCCAGTGCAAAAGAGAAAAGCAACAATTCCTGGCTGCTGGGGTGTGTATTTAGGGCACAATCTTTCCTGACATGTAATTAAAGGGCACAGGGACAGCATCCATCACACCTTGTCCGTGCACTGCCCAGGCCAGGTGCAGAGCCAGGACAGCTCAAACCCGGCAGAGCTCAGAGAAGATTGTAATTTTCTTAGGAAAAAACAAACAAACAAAAAACCCCACCCAAACCAACAAACCCCAACAACAAAACCCCAAACAATTCTCTTGTCCAGCAAATCCCAGTGTCTCTGCCCAGACTGGACCCTGGGGTCAGGCAGTGGTGGACTCAGGGCTGGTGCTGAGCCTGAGGTGTCAAAAAGATGCCACAAATAACCAGAGAGGTTTGCTGGCATCACCAGGGGTTAGGCAGGGCCATGGGGAAAGGCAGAGGAGCCAGGTAACCCAGACCTTGTCCTAATGCTTTCAACTTCTCATTATTCCCCTTCTCCTATTGTCAGCCCAAGGCAGGGCTGAGAAACCAGAGCCAGAGACATACTGGAAGAGGTGCTTTTGTCACATTGCTTCTGCTCAATGCTCAAAATGCAGACACAAGGTACAACCTGGGGATGGAGGTTCCACACCTGCAACAGGGTCCCTGTAGTTTAGGAGAGGATGAGACAGGATAAACTGGAGGTATTAGTTAAGTTACAGACCAAGGGAGGTTTTTTGGGCTCACCTTACACCGATTTTTTACTAAATAAATACACATTAACCCTCAAGATGATTTTTCAACCAAACAAGAATTTAACTTTCATAAACCATAATGTCACAGCATAGCTTAAGGTCCAAATATTTTAAAAATGTGAACCAGGAGTTCAGCTTTTCCATTTGCACAGATGCCACCAGAAGAGCAGCCTAGTTTGCGGGAGTTCTTTTCCAAGGGTACTCAGTATTTGCAGAAGTTGGAACTCCACATCAGGAATAGAGAGAGGTCAGCTCCAGGCACTGACTGCATGAGTCACTGCCTGAAGTGTTTTTCCAACACAGGAGAGGAAAAAAACTCATCTCAGCTGAAATACCAAGGCTTTAAAAATTAGTTGCTGTTCATGTGCAGTAGCTCTTGTTATTGAAAACACCATAAAAGTTTTACTGTGCTGACTTAGGGTGCATGTAAAGAACCTTGCTTGTTTTGACAGGCCATAAAGGAACTTTTATGACCTATTGGGTCAATGATTTGCAAAGAAGGATTTACGCTGCTCTCCAGGGCTGGGATGCGCTGCTGGAGTGGGAACACACCAAAAATGGCACACAGAGCTGAGGTGGACTTGTTATGGGATAAACAAAGTGTATATCCAGCATGACTGTGTATGTAGATTGTGTTAACTCAGAAGGGCATGGGATTATGGGCTGAGTGGGTTTAACTGATTGACCTTTATTCTTTTGGGGTTTTAGTGGAGTTTTAGGAGAAGAAAACCTTACCCATGCATGTGTTCAGCTCTCCCCCAGGGTTAAAGCTTCAGAAATCCAGGCTGAATCCCCAGTGTTGCAACTGCTTTATCTTTTATCACAAAGTGTCTGGAAAGCATCATCTCCACTGGTCCAAGGTTCACTTTCAACACACTCCTGGAGTAACTCAAGGAAGAGGAGGACCTGACTTATTGAAATATCATCACCTTCAACTGATGCTGCCAGGTCTGCTTAGGACAGATGAAGTGGTGTAAGAAAACACCCTGCTGTGCCAGCAGCCTGAGTGTCAGGGCTCGTTTACCTTTATAAAACACTGGCATCCATCAGCACACACAAGGGCAGAGCACTGCAGCTGCAAGCAAAGTGCCAGCGAAATCCAAATATGCACCTCCAGCCCTGTAAGAGGGGCCCAGGACCACCTGCAAGTGACCAAAGATGCCCTGTAAAAGGGAGTAAATCCCCAGTGCCACCCTCCTGGAACACCACAGCTGGCCACAGAGCTCTCCCTGGCTAGCACAGCTCGTGTCACCCTGGTCTCCTCCGTGACTTTCAGGTGGCTCCCAGCCCAGGTTTGGCTGCCCAAACCCTTTGCTGATGTTGGAGCCACCCCCAGGGCTGGGCAGCCATTGGGACAGTCACCCAGAGCACCCACCACCCTCCCTGCCCTGCAGGGCTCAGCCGGTGCCAGCCCGGGAGGGAGCAGGATGCTGCCCAGCAGATACAGAGCCCCGGGGAGCTGCACTCCCAGCCCGCAGGGGGGAGAGGAGACGGCAGCCCAGACAGATCAAACACTTCAAACGTTTCTCTCCCGAGCGCCAGTGTGTGCTGAGAGGAAAACTAATGAAGTCTTTGAGTGCTGGAGGGCAGAAGGATCTTCCAGCCAGGCACTTGCAGCTCCCTGGGGTGATGTCTGGAGGGTCCCTGAGGGATGAGGAACTCCTTCAGCTCAGCCAGGTGTCCACACTGCTGTGGGGATGCTCATACAGGTCAAACTCTTGAAGTGGGACCCTTCCAGCCTCTTCAAGGAACAGAACTCACTCTCCCTCCTGCAGCTCCCACCCCATCCACGGGGTCACAGCTCATCACAGGCTTTGAGGTGGCTGCACTCCCTCCACAAAGCCTTTTTCCTTCAGCCCTCAACATCCTCATGGATTGAACCAGATTTGCTGCGCACGTGGCAACCAAATGAAATGGTTTCTTTGGCAACAATAATGAAAGCTTAGAAAAAAATTTGCTTTCTGTCTCCTGTGGCTCCAGCAGCCCAGGTAACAGAGTTGGAAGCAGAGCAACTGCAAGCATCTGCCTTGAATTACTGCCTCTGATAGGAATCAGACATGCACTCCAGCATGTCTGCTGCACGTTTATTTATTTATTTGGGGCCTGATTGATTTAAAGACTCCCTATTGCCCGAGCAGCAGCATGGCACAATAACTCACTTGATCTCTGATTTATATTTCATGTTCAAGTGAAGCAGGATGCTTCTGCCCAGCATAAGAGCTGTATATGCCAGTGCTGTGCTCGGCAGCTTCAGAGAGCCTAGGCATGCACAGAAGCAAAAGCTGAGGCTGCAGAAGGAAGTAACCACAAGATAAAAGCCCTCTTATACATACAAAAGTACATGGCCAGGGTCACAAACCCAAAGAGGGACTCGCAAATCCCTGTCCCTGTTTGTCCCCCTTGCCCAATGCTCAGTGTCAGGCTGTGTTTTGCATCTTGGGTCCATCCCTTCTCACCTTCTGCCCAAACTGCTCCCCTCACCCCACAGCTCCAACAGCAGTCCAGGGGTCAGTGATGTTCAGAGCCCTGAGCTCTCCAGCCTTTCTCTGATGCTGTAAGACTTTGAGACTTTTGTAGCTCAACAGGAGAGAGCACAAGGCATAACTCCTCCACTTTGGCCCCGCTGGGCCCTGCATTTCCTCTTTGACCTTGTGCCAACTGCCCTGGCAGCTCTGGAGGCAGACAGTGAGGTAACTGCACCTAATTAAGTCCCTCTGTGTTTCTGTCTCCCACATGGGGAAAGGATCAAAGCTCTCCCCACTGCACTGCAAAGGCAAGGGTGGGGCTCAGGAGGAGTGAGACAGGAGGGGACTCCTGGGCTGGGAGGGGGATACAGTCAACCAGAGACTCTGTCCTTTCGCCCTACCAGCATTGCCCTTCCCCTGCAGCCCCTCTGAGACATCCCAAAGTACTTCAGCTCCAAATAGAGAGGCAGAAGCCTGTGAACCCCATGGGAGGAAGAGCCAGTAGTGACCTCCCATGCCCTGTATCCCATCACCCTCAGGGTACCAAGGGCTTCAGGCTCCTCCAGGTGCCTTGTTACC
Source organism: Manacus vitellinus (assembly GCF_001715985.3). Classification (NCBI taxonomy): domain Eukaryota; kingdom Metazoa; phylum Chordata; class Aves; order Passeriformes; family Pipridae; genus Manacus; species Manacus vitellinus. The sequence goes on along the minus strand of NW_021939063.1, from coordinate 3,848,034 downwards.
ACATGGGAGGCACCAAAAATAGATATAAGCTATTTTAAACACTTCTCCCTCCTTTTTACAGAAATTGTTACGCGGAGCAGAGTTAAGATCTGCTATTCTCTGCTCTGCTTCCCACTTGGAAATACCTTCTAGAATTTAAGGAGGATAAAAATAGTAGCATTCAATGGGAATAGGAGAGGCTCTTGTCTTCAGAAGACACCGCAATCACGCAGCGCCCGAGCCCAGGCCCTCCACCGCCGTGAATAGCGCTGCCAGTTGATCTCCTTCAAAGCATTGCTGAATGAGGTCTCAGCCTCATAATTTAAGGGGATGAAGTCCCTCCTAAGGCTGTGAAAATCTGGGCTCCCCAGATCCATTATTTTATATTAACTCCTCCTGGACAGCCTAATTAGACAAGGGGCAAGGGCTGTTTCCTCCTCCCTCTGTTATCCAAGGCCCTTTCTCCTCCCGTAAGAGGTTTTATTTGTGCTGCATGGAAGTTTTATCAACTGCATTTATGGCCCTCCCTGCACTAAATCACACTCCTAATGGATAGCCTGAGGTAAGAGCACCACTGTTTATTCTATTATTTTTTTAAATCTCTGGAATAGCAAGGTTACTTGCACACAGAGCTGCAGGCTGGGCTCTGCCTCCCCCTCCTCCCCGGACAGCACAGTTTTAAGACTCCCAAGTGGAATTACTTGCACTGCCAAAATCACTGGAGAGGACTTATGAAAGCCTCAGCAGGAGCATCTCAGCCTCCAAACACGCATGACAAGCCAGGGATGACTGGAGCAGAGTGGCAACCTCCCCAGCTCACCCCCCACTTTGGTGTGTCACCAGCCAGGCTCCCAGGTCCCTGTCCCTGTAGGAACAGATTACCTTCAACTCTGACAGCAACTTGGAAATAATCCAAATGCAGAGATAAAGTAAAAAAATCCTCACCATTTACCCAAGTCCAGATGTTGAGAGTATTGTTAGTGCTACATAAAGGCGACAAAAGAGAAAAACATCACTGGATTTCAGTGCTGTTTGAGATCTGCTCCACTGTCCCAGGTTTCAGGAACTCCAACGCCTTTTTGGCAAACCCAACTTGCAGGAGAACCTATTAAGCACCAGAAGAGTCATTAATCCACTACAAACAAACTGTTAATCTGCTGTTGGAAAAACATCTTCTGATGTCCAGCAGATCCCCTTCCTGCACAGAGAGTAAGTCCCAGCTGTGTGCAAAATACAACAATCAACACATCAGCAGGAATGACTCCAGTGACTCAATGCAGGCTCCTCCTCAAGAGCAGGAGGGATGGTGGTCTGGCTTTTCCTGGTTTCAGCCAGGGGAAAAGGGGTCTAAAAAGCTTCACATCCTGCTCCTTCCAGCTCCTGCTCCTCAGATAGCGCATGGATGTGGGCTGGAAAGGGACCACTTGGATGAAATCCTTCAGGTAAAACCCTGTTCTCCACTAATTAAGCAGTCTGGTTGGCAGGGAGAGCACTGGGAGCCCCACTACATGAGCTCAGAGAAATCACCAGCTCTACAAGAGTGTGTATGGGCTCGTCACTGGCACTCCACTCTTAGTGGAGTCACCTCCCAGTTGTTCCAACTCATCACCTTTAACTCAATCTTCTGATTGATGGAGACTTTGGATATATAAATCTGCAGGATTTATAACTTGGCACAGAGGGAAAATGATGATTGGCATCTCTAATAGGACTTGCAGGGTCAGTAAGGACCCAAAAGCATAGCTGGTCCTGCTCGGTGAGATAAACTGACGCAGGATATGAATGTAAGGGTTGAAAAAACTGTGGATGAGGGATGTCCAGAGGGGCAATCTCCCCAAGCCTGCTCCAGGATTGCTGGAGCGCATAGCAGCATGGAGAGACTGAACTCAGGCTCCTCTCCTGCTACAGTTGCAGGTGCCCAGTTCCTGCTGCCAAGGTCAGAGAGGATGATGATGGGGGGTGTCAGGGGGGTGGCAGACTCTGGAAAAGCCAGGGGGATGGCAGACCCTCCTGGGAGCAGCGGGAAGGTGGAGGCAGCCGACGCAGACAGCAGCCAGAGCTGAGTCAGAGCCAGCAGCCTGCACGCAATTCCCCAAACCTTGGCAAGCCCTGTCAGCCTCTCCCGCCCCCCTCCAGGCTTTCTCTCCCTCTGAGTATCATCACAATTCGGGAGCTCTTCAGTCAGGGGAGGTTCCCATCACTCATTCTCCCTGTGCCATTGTACCACAGCGACTCCCAGTTCGATCCCTGTCAGAGGCTGTCACACACCCATCAAACCCCGCGCTGCCGCAACAATTCAGCCCGCCAGGAATCACCGGATTCCTTTTCCAGGGAACGTTTCCGCAACTCCAGTCCGCATTTTCCTTCCTTAACTCCACACCAACAAAACTTCGGTTGAATAAGGAGAACAATAGGAGCAGCTAAACACATTTCCATCCCCTGCCTCCTGGTAGCAAGCACAAAGCCCGGGCACTCAGGGATGCTGCCAGGCTTCTGCAGGCTCTCTCCTGTCAGGTCTGTTAATGCCTGGATGCAGGTCTAACCCTCAGCCAAAGCCTCAACCTCTCACAAAGGCTGAGCAGAGAGATTTTGAGATTTCAGAGGATTCTCCTTGCTGGGAATTAAGAACAGGGACACGTGAGAAAGGTTTAAAGAAGTGAGTAGTTTTTTCCTGGGCAGGGGCACCCACTGGGCTTCCCCCAGCCATGGGACAGTTTCTCAGTCTCCGTTGGGATGCTAATGGACATCTCAAATCTGGGAAAAAAATCCAGATGTATAAACAAATTAACCCACCCAGAGAGTAGCATCAGCCTTGAGCCCTAACCAGTTCCTTCCACTGCTCCTGATTTTGTCTTTTTTGGATCAGAAAGAAATTAATTTAATGGAAAGCTACTTTTTTCTCGCCCTTTCTTCATCTTATTTTTATAAACCCCATAGGGAAGTAAAGCATATGATCAGAGACAGCCTACTTGCTGCAGAAGCCAATTTGCAGAGTAAGACTGTTATAACCACCCAAAAGGTGGTGGGAGGGACTGTTGGCCTTATTTATATTTGGCTTATGCTGGTGATTCCTCCAGAGAGTCAAAAAAAGAGTAAACCCCTATTAGAGACAACATCTGACAAGTCACGCTTTTAAACTTCCCCACATCTTTAGCCTGTTACACAGAATCTCTACAACCTATGTAAAAATCTACCATCTATATTGAAGATTATAAGTATTAGATAGGTATTAATTTCTGGGTGAAGGCAGAATTAAAATCTCAGTTGTTCTGCTTCTTTACTCTGAGCTTTAATCCCTCCTGAAATACCCACACAAACATGGAAAACTCCTCCTGCCAACTCCACACCAAACCTCCTGGGCAACATGAATCAGACAGCACAGCTTGAAGAGGAACAAAAATCAGCTTTATCCATTCCCATTCTTCTTACCTGGGCCAGCCACCACGTGCTGTTTCTGCAGCATTCCAGCCTCCTCCTGCTCACAGGGATATTTTGTACCCGAATTCAGCTCCCCAGCTTGGTTTTTTTTCCCAACACTTGAGAGCAGTTTAGAGCAGCTCCAACACTTCAGACCTCTCCTTCCAACTCCGGCCAGATCCAGAAGCTGTGGCCAATTAATGCATCCTAAAAGCCTTTGATGTGCTGTTATCAAGTGTGTATTACACTGGGAATTTCACGGTATTTTAGTGAATATCGGCATTACAGGCTTTGAATGGCTCTGTCTCACCTGCTGGCTGGAGGAGGGGAGGGTTGCCAAGGCAGGGATGAAGAGCAACGGGGATTCTCACACTGGGACTCTCCAGTTGTTACTGTGCAGTTTTAAGTTTTCCTCAGAATGTTTTCAGAGGAGTGTGCTGGAACAGCCTCTCAAGGAGGTCGGAACAGCTTTGACAACTCCTAATGATGAAAAAAAAGTTGAAAAAAATTAAGAATGTTAGAAAATCATGAAATATTCAGGATCCCGGGAATAATAAATAGCCATGGTGGAGAGCAATTTCTCTTTTAGTTTTGTATGGATACACAGAGGAGAACAAAGGAGTACCTGTTTCTTGATTCCTCATCTAGGAAGCACAACTGGCTCATGTGTTCCCTGCACAGCCAGAGCTGCCAGATCAGTTACTGCTGTGTGAGTAGTGATCCCCGTTTAAGGAGCAACAGGGGACTTCAGGCAAGTGCTGGGAAAGCGCAGTACGGGCTGCAGGAAGACATGGTTTTTCTAGCTTTAATATTAACTGAAGACCAGAGCTAGGTATAGAGCACTCTTCACTGTCACAGGCTTCCATGCTCTGCCATGGGGAAGCTTTGCAAGTGGGATAATTGCAGTGGTGTGAAGTGCTTTGATTAGGAATTTCTGAAACAGCCTTTGATGTTGCTGGTGATCTCTGCACGCAGGTTTTTCTCTGCTGAGAATAAACAATGAGAAAACACGTCTGAAGTTTCCAGTGTCTTCTTATTAGATGGGTTCAGCCAGGATCAGCATCAGCCCCAACCCTGTCTGGAACGAGGCTCCATACAAATATCAAGCAATCCATCATTGTAAGGGGGAAAACAGCAAACAAACCTCGCTGTGTCTGCTGACAGCAGGAGCAAAGACAAGCACAACACAGGCACGTAAATATTCCAGAAACAGCCAAGAGAAAGGCAGGCAGAAAGACCTGACATTTCCCTCTCCTTGTTACAACTACAAAAGCCATGAGGGCATCCAGGTGTTACAAACTTCAGCTGTTCTCCCTCTTCCACTCAGTCCTGCTGGTTCTCCATAAGTGATCAGGATCAGTTTGGGTCTTTTTTAATCTTTTCTGTTTGTGAATCACAAGTTTCAGAGCTCTGCCCTCTTTAAAGCATCATAGAATCAGGTTTGCCTTTAAACAACCAAATAAATGGGGCTCCAGCAGTCCATCCAACCTGCTGCAAGGCAAGACATCTGCCTGAAGCTGAACATGTGCATCCCAGAGGGATCCACAAACCCATAAGCACAGAAGTGCATCCTTTTCATACCCATCTTCTGCAGTTAAGTGGCATCAGTTTTCCAGCCAGGTTTTTGGGGTTGTTCTTTTCTTTTGGTCATGCAAAGAAGGAAAGATGGACAGCAGCTCTGCAATCACAGCTGCAATTTCTTCTTGATGTAGCTGCCTCCATGTGATGGGAAGGACTTTGCCTGCAGTTGGGATCCAAACACAAGCCTTGTCTCAGGGTGCTTTGCTGACTCAGAACAGGAATCACATTCCCACGGGATACAGCTGGTCCAGCACGGCTGTTCATCACATCCATCGTGTCTTTTGCAGACAACTTTTGCTTTGGCCCCTGGAAACTCTCACTGTGACCTAAATGCTGCCAGACTTACACAGTTCATCACTCTGAGGGCTGCGTGTCAGGCAGGAAAGGAAGAGGCACAGCCCTGCTGCAGATTCCTAAAGCTCCTTCCTGACTGCAGGGTGTTCCATCTTCATATTTGAATTGCCCCCAAACTGCTGTGTGAAGGGGGCACAGTCAGATTTAAATAAAAATAGTTTCAAAAATTAGCTGACACGTGACCCTTACAGAGGAGAGGGTTTTTCTTCTCTCTCCCAGTTATGGAAGTTGGTGCTGTTTGTTATAACACTTACAAATCTTAAAACAACTGACTGTCCCAGAAGTTTACAAAACATAAGGAGCCATGAAGAGAATTCCCCATCCTCTTGTTACTTAGAATCATGGAACAGTTTGGTTTGGAAGGGACCTTAAAGATCATCTTGTTCCAACCCTCTAGCACAAGCAAGGACACCTTCCACTAGACCAGGTTGCCAACTAGACCACTAGACCAGGCCAACCTGGCCTTGAAAACTCCCTACAGGTAACAAACAGAAACCTTCCAACACAACACTCAAGTCCAGAACATACCTTGCAGCAGCCTTGGGTGCCCTTTTTTCTGCAGCCTTCAACCCCCTTCTCCTGCAGCAGGGCCAGCTCTGCAGCTCCAGCATTGGAGGTGGCCCTTGGCTCACTGGGCTCCAAGGCAAGGGATTCCCAGATCAGTCAGTGAAGGGGTGACTTAAGGGGAGACAGCACTGCTACGGAAATCTTGCTGGCTCCATTCAAGCCTTCACCTTCAAGCATCAAGGTGATGAAGATGAAGCCTGTCTCCTCCACTCCCTGCAGCTCTGGCACCTTTGGCTGGTCACAGGTGGAGGATGGGGACCGTAGGCTCTTCAAGGCAAGGACTGTTTCTCTGCTCAGCCCTCAGCATGCCAAGCGAGTGCTTTTCAGGCCTGTAGAACAACCACTACCTTTCCTGTTTCTTCTTATTCTTGGCACAAAGGCATCTGAATCGCTTCCAACTGAGGTTAAAAGCATTTAAGTCTGTTTGCACACGGGGTTTTTCAAAGCGACCTCTACTTTTAACACACACTTCCCCCACCATACACAAAAGTATCCAAACTACTTTTCGCTTAGGAACTGCCCTCATATATATTCCTGAAAAAACAAAGCTCTAGAGTAAGATTTTGTCCCCTTTGCATTTTACCTATTGCTTCATTTTCAAATTTCAACTTCATATTTGAACAGTTACATCACACATCTCCCATTTCGGGTGGTGGAGGGGAAACATGAACTATAAAGAGCACAGTAATTCACATCATCCTTGTTTTCCAGGCAGACAAAAATACTGCTTGCAAAATACCAGTATTTTTACACTACAGAAATACAATTAGACTCTCAATTACATTTTATTAAATTTACTCCTGGGAGTTTGTTAGCACAAGGCAACCAATGGAACTCCCAAGGGCTCTCACTAAATCCTCTGCACTAAAGCCTCGCTGCTCCTGTGACTACAGAAAGGGGGAAAATTATTATTTCCAAGGACCAGAAGCCCAAATTCTGCAGACACATCCACCACAAACTCTTTGCACGTTGTGAGTCCCAGAGAACAAACTGGATTTACTTGCTTGACTGAGGTTCTCCACGTGCACAACCTGTGCTTGCAGAAGTGGGTGCTCGAGCGGCGGCTCCTGGACAGGATGTACAGACTGACAAGCTGCTCCAACAACAGGACTCTCCACCTTTTCTGAATACTGGCATCTCCCAAAAAAGAGAGCTTTCAGATTTAATTAAATTTTACTATTTTATTTGTGAAAAAACTACAAGCAGAATTCATAAATAGACATTTCTATTTAAAGCAGGAAAATGATAAAGTGGCTTCTAATAACAGTCGTGCACATGCCAGTAACAGGAATATATTAACATCTTTTATTTGCTAGACAAAGAGCAGTGTCCAATATAAATTTCCCAAAAACATTTAAGACCTGTGAATTTCTGACCAGTTCACAAAACCACCATTGACACTTTAGCATGAAGATTAAAACAAACCTAACAGGACTGTCAGCTCTAAAGACTTTACAGAGCGGAAAAACTTTCAGAAGCGTTATACAAGCTGTCTTTCTGGGCAAATGAAAAATATAGCTCGTATAATACATTAACATAAAAATCCACAAGATAAGATTATGTTTTGACATACTTAAACAAGCATTCTATATTTGTCTCCAACAAACAAAGCTAAGGAAATAATGTAACCATCTTTACACAGTAAATTAAGGTTACAAGTCATACACAAGAACAGAACTGCTTGCGCATTAAAAACTGTTCAGCTCCATTGTCATACTCTAAATGTTGGCTCTTAAAACCATTCGGTTACATACAAGCAAAGGTTATTATATAGTCAGCAATTAATAAATTTTTCAATAATTTAAGTCCATGGTAGAGCTTAAAAAAGTAGACTGAGAATGATCTTGGTAAGGCAGGTGAAAACATCTCAGTGGAAATAAAGTCACGGAAGCTGCTGCCAAATTTTCGATCTGTCCAATTTGAAGCTAAGTTCCAATTAGAATAAATAGCCTGGTCGTGTAAAACGCTGTCACCTTTCCTTTGCAGAACTACGTCAACTGAGCAAGTCAGGCAAGCTGTGTCGGTGTCTGTGTGTGTGTGTCTGTGTAAGAGTCGAAACTTCGCAATCGTTAACACTGTGCTTCACTTACCTGCTTTCTGTGCCACTGAACACCGCGAATCTGGTCCTTCCCTACGCTAGTGTTTTGGTTGGTTTGGTTCTCAAACACCTTCCCCACCGCCGGCGGGACAGGCACGGACACGGCGCGGGGGGAATCCCGCCGGAGGGCGAGCGCCGTGGGAATGCCACCTGGAGAAATTAAGTGTAAAAACAATCGCTGCCCTTCAAACCCACAACACAACAGCTACGGATGAGGCCGGGGGGGGAGTCCAATGCTTAGCAAGCAATCCCTAACTGAATGCAGAATTACAGGTCACCTGTTCCAAAGAAATTTTCCCATTTATTTATAGCAAGCTACTTTATCAAGGAGGAGGAGGCCAAAGAGACAGATGTTACCGACTTCACCACGAGTAGCTGGTTACGGCGTTAAAGCTTTTTCAACTGATCTACAGGTCTATTTTCACTTGAAAAAGAAGCAATTTCCTGGTACACACAATGCTTTTTTTTTTTTTTTTTCCTTTTTTTTTTTTTTTGCACAAATTCCCAGATCCAGTGAAGAAGGTGAGCGCGTGGTTTGACTTGAAGCACCAGAATTAGCCCCACTGAGGCCAGCGGGACCTGCCACTCGCTCACACTCCTGGCTGGATCACGGCCGAGATGCACGCAAGCCTAATTGATAATGGATCATTTATAAAGCAGTGCAAAATATACAAGTTCAGGGGCATCTTCAAAAAATCTCTCTTAAAAAATTATTCCAATACATTTCAGTAAAATAAATAAATATGGCTGACCAGTTTACCCTCCCTGAGACCCTTAAAGGAATAGTAAAAACTGGAAAAGGAATGTCTTTGCAATATCCCACTAATGTTAAAATGTGGATTGAGATATTCATAGTATTTAAAACTATGTATAATAAATTGTCTTGATGCTCATAGGAAGCATCTGTTTTCCTTTGGTTATTTAATACTTTAAAAATGCTTAAAAAAGACAGCCTATACTGTGAATATAAGCAGAATTAAGTTGGGGTGCCCACGTTAACATATTCAGAATAAAACTGCTGCTGCCAAGGCACTGCCAAGCACATGCCTACAAGCAGGGGCTGTAACAGATCCCTAACTCACACATTTCTGTCACCAGTGTGAAAGGAACCTACATCTGCTACTCAAAACCACACAGATTTTAAAAGAAATCTTAAATCAGTTGCCTCCACAAAGAGAAATTTCTCTTACTGAGCAAATAATTCATAATACAACAAACAGGCACAAAGTTGTCAAAATGTGGCCCTCTTTCATCACGCCCAAAAGTTATGCATTTCATGTCAAATGAAGCCACAGCCTCTGTGCCTGAAATTACTGCAAAGCACCCTGGGGCCACTAAAAAAAAGATGAAAAGCCAAAGAGGTTTAGGGTTTGTTTTGCTTTTTTTTAAAAAAAGGTTTGTTTCACCTCTTCAGCCAAGTGTTTTAGCAGGATAATGCATGGAAGGTAAACTGTAAAGCAACACTAACAGGCCAGGAAAAGAAATTATAGTCTGAATAGCTTTAGAGTAAGAACGAAGGAGATGCTGGTCATGAGCATGAGCCACATGTCGCTCACTTGCCAGCATGAAAGCTTTTCCCTACTTTTGCTCCCACAGCAGGAGACTCAGAAGTGTCCAAATGCTGACAAGCCCATCACTGGACAAGATGCTGTTCAGAAACAACCCTTGGAATACAGATGGACTTCAAGGAGAAGAGCCATCCCCACGGCAGGGATGGGACAGATGGAAGGGGCTGACAACCGCTGACCCGCACGCGGCTGGAACGAGCACCAGCTTGGTTCCTGAACCCGGGATCGCTGCCAGCCCTACGGCTCCCTGCTGCCTTCACCCCACAGCCACCACTCCAGTTCTACAGTTCCCTCAGGCACTGAGGCAGGCGGATGGAATTCACTAACTCTACCACCACCAGCACCTGCGGGACTGGCTGTGCACGACACCGTGGTGCTCACGTTACCGAACACACGGATCCATGGCATGACACCAGCAGTCTGGTTGGGAATGGTTACGCTCCAGCTGGGCATGGACCTGCACATCACCAATCTGAGGGACCCTAGTAGAAACACAAGCTACCCGGAGCAACCCTCTCTCATCTCGGATCCCAAGCTGTAACAATCAAAACCGTGTGTCCAGTATGTTTTAGCCATTGCTTAGGGAAGAAATTGGGAAGGAACAATAGAGAGAACAGGTCCCATCCAGGTTCAAACCCTCAGGAACACTTTTCACCTAAGACCAGTTCCATTTCAGTTTCAGTACTTTCACAGAAGGGGACTGTCCCAGATCTTGAACTGTTCAATTTTTTTTTTAATCACTTCACAGTGTTTCAAGCACCAGCGTTTCCATGTATTGGTTTCAAATAACCCTTTATATATATTTATTTATATATATATTTATATATAATTTATATCAAAACTGATAGTACACAGTATAACTGGAAGAAGAACTGAACTTAAAAAGGATATGTTGAAAGAGGATGGAGTTTGTGAATGCAATAAATAAAGCCCCCTTCCCTCCCCACCCGCTCCCTACCCCAAAACAAAAAGTTGTCATGTTCATGGAAAATTGTGCACAGCAGATATTATAAAAAAGTAGATTCAGGAGCACATCCAATTATAAATGATTGTTAGGAAAATCATATAAAACAATGGAATACATAAAAGTGTCAAGAGTAATCGTTAGGGTGAGAAATTCCTTGGTGGCCAGATGCCCACGGCAAGCAGAAATTATCCTGGTTGCATCAGTAAGAGGTCGATGTCCGAGAAAGTGTGTTCAAGCACAGAAGAGGCTCTCCAGGATTTGAACAGCGTGGGCAGGTGGAGTGTTTGAATTTCATACCCTGATTCATAGTTTCCACAACTCCATGTGCAATTTTCAGAAAGATTCGTCGTTGACTGCCGACATGTCCCCCTTTGGCGTGGAGGAACGGGACGAGCCCTTGTCTGTGCTCTCAGAGCCCGAGCTGCTCTGATTCTGTTGTTCTGATCCTGCACTGGAGGTCACTGTAGAAGACGACGTGGATGAAGAGCGAGTCTTTTCTTTAAAGTCTGTGATAATTACTGTGACATTTCCCACTGTGACTGCCAGCTGCTGTGCGGTACTTCTGTCCACATTTTTCAGTCTGGGTCTAAAATAAATGAGAAGCCATTTATTAAAAGGATAAAAATAAATGAGAAGGGAAGAGTTTATTAGAAAAAGCATTGGAAAACAAACTCGGTGTGACTCGTCCTCCCCTCGCTGGCACAGATGGCAGTAGCTGGGAGGAGAACCCAGGCAGCAGGAAGTGCTGCACAGTGGAGGATGAAGGTTTGACCTGCTCCCTGTGCCAGCCAGGCTCAGCCCCAGAGGAACGACCTGTCTCACAGAGCTCTGCACAGGGCATCTGTTGTAGACTTATCCCTAATCCAGCTCTGCCAGAAAGGAGGACACCACGGCAGAGCCAAGCGGTCAGGAGCCAGACAGAGTGAAGGATCTCCTCCCCAAGGGGCAGATGAAAGAGTTCTCTTATCTAAATTCACCATCTCATCATGTGCCCTGATGTTATGAGACAAGGCTGTGACTCTGCAATACAAAACCACATGAAAGCATTCGGCCACGGTTCTTTCATTCCCATGTTGGAACTCTGCAGCTGCAAACAACAGGCACTGGGACAACTTGGCTTCTCTTTCAACTGCTTTGAGCTTATACAAATCAGATGCCCAATCAGCCTATGGATAGAATAGCTCAAAACGTTCCCTCTGGAATCGAGGCTATTGTAAATAAAATCCAGAATGTATAAAGGTATTTTTTTGCAGCCAGACCTTTTGGTTAGGGGAAAAAAAAAAACAAAAAAGGAAAAAAAAAACCCCAAACCACCAGAAAAGAACCCACTGGTATTTATTGCTCAGGATTATCTCAGTAATTTGCATGCTGTGCTATCATTCAATTAGTAATGTAGCTAATAAAGGTCTAAACTCTAGGAGGCCGACATTCATGCACATTTCACGGGCTGGTCCAAAGCTTTGCTACAACAAACCTTGGACACTCCTCCAGCTACCAGCAAATTCCAAGTCAGCTGCAGTGAGTGCTGTAATTTACAGCTTTTGCTCCTAATTAAGGGTCAGGCTTAAGCAGCAGAATATTCCCAAAAGGGAAATTAAAAAGGAGAGTCTTTATACATCAGTGAAAAGTAGCTTGCTGAGAGCTGCCTTATTGAGAGGGATGGAGGGAAGGTTAGTTTACTTTGGGATCAAGCTCCAGCTTTTAAACCACTCTGCCTTTTCTCCTCCTCGTTTGCAGCACACTAGGTTAGTGCAGTAAAACAGAAAAAGAGGGAATTAAGCTCATTTTGCATCTGCCATGAATACTCAATGGCTTGCAGTGGTATTAACAAGGAGAAGGTCCTGCAGCAGTAGCTATCCAAGTGGTATTTCACATCTAGACAGAATAGAAAAACGTATTGAGGACAGATGTACAGCTTCTAAGATAGAACAATTGTATTTCTGCAAAATGCTTACAAAAAATAAAGTTGCTGCACCAAAAATAGTATTTTCTTATCTAACCTAGGAGGCTGTCTCAATTTTTAATAAGTACCACAGCAAAAGCATATAGATAGAAAATGCAAAACAACCCAGTGCATAACAGCCAGTAAAACCTCCTACTTGCAGCAGCCCCTGGGCTCAGGGACCGGCCTTTCCCAGCCCGGCGCTGTGCTGGCGGATTGCTGCGCCCACACGTGTGTGTCGTACGCACGCACCGCCTGGCAAATCCAACACGTAACCACAGGCTAGATGAAATGATGTCACCCCGTTTGTGGGTAACAAGAAAGGCCAGCCAGCTCAGCAGGTTTTGGGGTTTCCGTGGCTCTCGGATGCCGTGCTGGCAGATGCCCCCACACGCAGCACCGAGCGTTCCCGGAAGCGTAGTGCGAGTACGTCTTTTCCTCCCCGAGCCCCGAGTTCCTCTAGGAAACCCAGTTCTTCCTGTAATTTGCCTGGGTCACTTGTTTTCTCTTGTGCTCAGAAACAGCCAAAAAAAAAAAAAAAAGCTGGCTCAGATACCGGACCAGACCCTGCTGCCTCCACCTCCCTACAGGGCTGAACGTGAACTCTGGCTATTGCTTGTCAAAAACCAGCACTGAGAGTTTGGGGGTGGGGAAGAGGGGGGGAAGGAGGAAAATAAAAATGGAACTGCCCATGCATCTTTAAATGCCATGACAAAGTAACACAGAAGGGGAAGCAGGGCTGAGGTGCAGGATTTCTCCATGGTCCCACTCACAAATATTCTCAATGTGAGTTTTAGAACTGAGCTCTCTGACCATTTCTCCAGAAGGTTTTCAGGGTCTCCCCTGTACAAGGAGCTGATTAAGCATGGATGGAAACCTCCAGACAATCTCTTCAGCACATGCATACAATTTTTGCTTCTTATAGAAGGCAAATGGACTGGCCCATTCATGTTATTTTACAAAATTAAACACCCTGGTGCTTCACGTTTATAGTGAAAAAGGTTTATGGTCAAATAAGAAAAGTGTTTCAAAACATTCATTCTGAAAGTGCACAGGGAGAAGTGGGATAAACAAAGATATTTTGTCAGAAGCAGGCATGGTATCCAAGAAGTTCAAACAGGATTTCTTAAAAATCCAGAGCGCCCTAAAAGACAATTTAAAAAAAAATAACAAACACCCAAAACAACAGTTAAACAATCTGGGCATGAAAAAAAGCTGAACTCTGTAAAAATCAGATCCTTTAAAAAGACCCGTGACAGCACTCCCCAGAGCAATGCAAGAAAAGTTCAACTAAACTAAACACTTAAAAAGACAGGTTAAAAACTGAGGGGAGATGAGGTAGCCCTTAAAAATACCCAGCTAGACTTGATACTATTAAGGTTTAATTAAGAATGACAAAAGCTTGCCACAAAACGTGGACTAGAAGACTCTGCAGCAGACAAAGCGACTCCTTCGAGAAAGAAAAACAATTATTTGATGTAATCTCTCAATTTAATATTATGTCATCAGTCAAGTGCATCAAGTCTCCTGCACCTTTAAGTCTCAAAAAAAGTACCATTTAAAGAAGAACAAGACAAGAAAAAAAATCACTGTAATAAAGTTGTATTTCTCTAATCAAATCAGGAATGGATACTTCAATCTTTGGGGACTGAGGAAGAGTTAACAGCAGTCCCTGCAAACAGCTCAGTCTTGTAGCACAGCAAATTTCACACTGCCCTCAACTACATTCCAGTGGGTTACTGTGTAAAGGATATTCATTCTTATTACAGATTTTCATGCTATTATTTAAAAACTTCCAAGTCAAGAGTTTTCTGCAGTCACACCTTGCCAATCTTAATGCCAACAGCTGTGCCAACCATATTTCCCATGTGCTTTACAACTGTGTGCAGCAAACTAATATTGCCTGAGTTCATGTGGTTTCATTATAAAACACTTATTACAGCACATTTTAAAAAGAGATGCAATTCTTGCACAGCCCACACAGGCAAAGCACCCAGTTCAGTTCTGCCTCTTGTAGCCCTCAAGTTCAATAATATAAAAACTGTTTTTTGATGCTGAGCGTTTGATTTAAGAAATGGAAGATCAGTATAGGCAAAACTAGGAACAAACCTGTCTCCTACACTCATCTGAAACTTAGACAAATATCAAACCAGCCATTTGTGCTTTTTGTTGATAGCAAGATCCCAGCAAATCTGTTCATGTATACTTAGTTCCTGTATACTTGGAAAATTATCTTGACAATTACAGCGACTGAATTATGGATAAGGAAGTAAAAAAGTAACCTTTGTTACGGCTATCGAGCGATGATAAGAATTCGATATGATTGCTGGTTAATGTTTTTCTCCCACTGTGCTTTACAGCCAAAAGCAGTACTGCCCAACTGACAACACAATTACTTTAGCAGAGAAGTGAAAACTGAGTGGACAACAGAGTTAATATTTCTAATGCCCAGATCTGTGGTCACCAGCAGAGTATTCAAGTGCTCATATATCACCAAAAGAAGTGTTTGCTATATAACTCAGTTCTCAGACACCAAAAGCTTAACTTCAGTCTAGAGTTACCTTGAAGTGTGATTTGAGTCGCTGGTCTTTGTTGTAGTATTCCCAGACTGTATGCTGTTCACTTCACTAGGAGGATCTTTCACAATATCTGACTTTGGTCTGCAGTAGTTGGAGGGAAGAGGGAGAGCACGATGTTAGTTTAACTGCACAATTAACCAGTGCCACTGACATCACATCACATTTAACAGTGTAACAGATCCTTCACACTTACTTAGTCTTCTTGTTAGTGTTCTTCTTTGTAACACTTGGACTAATTTCCTTCTCCTTGTCAGGTTTTTCTTTGTCTTGTTTTTCCACTTTCTCCTTCTTCTCCTTCTTAGGTGGTGGTGGGGTTGCATATTGCTGGGCAACTTGTTGTGCCACCAACTGAGAGTTTATTCTAGGTTTTCTATAATGACAATAAAAAGAGAGATCTATAGTCAATTTTACTCAGTAAAAATAACTACACTGAGAGCAGTATGAAGATTTATTTCAGCAACCAGGGAAGAACACTCCACTTAAAGAACCAAATGGATGTCCTTATTTAACGTGAAGTACTACTGCTGTTACCAAACAAGATAGAAATTTTAAAATAAAGAAATACTTCAAACTGCTGTTCCATCAGTTTTTAGCATCTAACATTCTTAAGTATAATGCTCCCTTTCTTCTATCCATATCATGAAATCACAGCCAATTTTGGGGGGACAATAGTGAAAAAGCAGCTTTTTAAGAAGCTGCCAGCCACGCACTGTGGCTACACTTGAGGAGAAGGAACAGAATGTGACTAAAAAAAGTTTCCTGATAAAAATCAGTCTCCTTCATATCTTTCAATTTAATTTCTCAAATGAGCTGCTGGTTCCCCACAGCACCAAACCTTGCACAAATAACAATGAACAAGAGAAGGTAACTGAGATGACTTTGTCCCGAGGGCCGGGAGTGAAGCTGGTTGGCAGGAGCACAGGAGACAAGTGGGCATTCACACTTCCACAGGGAATGGCAGTGCCAGCCTCCAACACTCCGTCCTCACACAATTGTCTGCAGTCCCCGGTGGAGCTCGGACAAAAAACACAAGCAAACTGCCTTTCAAAGACAACTTCCATTCCAAATTGTGCTTACACAAAGAGCAGCCTCACATGTAACCAATACCTTGGTTATTGGTCCTCACATATCCTGCAGGAATTGCTGCCTCTCTCTCTCTCATTCCTCATCCAAACTCTAATGCCCTCTCAGCTTGACAAGTCAACACCTCTCCCCCCGGCCTGGCATATCACAAAGCAGTTTATACCCTGAATACTCTGACTGTCTGTGATTGATTCTATCCCTTCAATATGCCAGAAAGATCTATGCTCCCTGTGTCCGCACAGCTTGGGGGAGGGAAAAAAAGCGCAGGTAATCAACTCCATTAGTTGTCCCTAATGAACCAAATACTAATTGGAACAGTTGCTCAGGTTTGTCCAGAGCTGTTAAATGCTCATAAATATGATTCAAATTTTGTACATAGATCAGACTAAACAGCCAATGAAAGCTGTACCCAAACAGTCTATAACTGGCACACAGAACCTCAAGGGTTTCTGCTGCAGAGCTCTGTACCCACACCCAGCTTTTACTGCAAACATCTAGAGAGACTTCAAGAAGCTATTTAGTGGTTTCACACGTTAAAGAAAAAAAAGAACAAACCACTAATTGCTCACATGTAACATCTGCACTTAGAGATGATACAGACAATGGAAGACCCAGAGAATTTCTATTCCCTGTCACAAGAAAACCCGAGTATCTAACGAGTATCTCTTGGTACTGGTTTCCTGTATAATGGTACCAAGTTACTACTGAAGCCAGATATACACAAATATTTCATTTCACTACCACAGTTATCTGCATACCACACCACAAGGTCTATGCAACAGGTGGTAATCAGGCCCCTGACCCATCTCAACACCACTGTGGTTTTTTCACCCAACACAGAAACTCTAACTCATTTTTTGTTGCAATCTGCATACATGTCTGAGCCAACAAAGATGATCTGGTCTTCAGCTTTAAATAAGTGTGATGCTGAAACACTCTGCAGATCAGATAATGCAGTTACCTATTCCACAGAACAGTGAAGATAGTGAGCATCCCTAAAATCCAGTATACAGCAATTTCTGTCTGAATGACTGAGAATAAATATGTTAAATGAAGTTGTTTGGTTACATGGAAAAGATTTTCAGATTGATGCAGCCACACTAAAAGCTGACAACAGTAACTTGTGTCAAGCAACCTGCTCCCCGCCTACTGCAAAAAAAGATAAAATGTCAAGAAATCTTCAAAGAGAGGGTAGATACCATCTCCCTACATGATTATACGTGATTAACCTCACTGCTTGAAGCTGCCACTTCTGCCCAGACTTACAGTTATTCGCTGTTTACACAACCAGCTAAGTCAGAAACCCGAGCCATTCACAGGAAATCCCAATTCATGAATCTGAGGGTTTTTCCTACTTTGCACGACTCTTATGTGCTGCCTGTGATGTTATTTCCAAGCCTGGTGTCCAACCAAGCTGCCCTTCCTGTTGCAGGACTGCTGCACTGCTTGAACCAAGATACAAATTTTAAAATAGAAACTTCAACTAAAATAAAAAACCCCTTATAAATATGTCACACCATATTTCCCTAGAGAAGGCTGGAATGCCAAAAAGACCAGGCTTAAAGCACTCCTGTGGAGACACTTCACCCTGTGCTCTTCCTCTCCTTATCAGTGTCTGTGACAGTGAACTAAATTTATTTAGTTTTATCATTTTCTGGCCAGCCACTGACATTACTACCACAACTTCTCCAAACCTCATAGTTACATGTTCCTTCTTACATGCCAGGATGGCTCATTGGTGAGGGCAAAGCCAAAACTGGAAGAGAAGAGAGTGGGAAGGAGGCAGCGACCTGAGGAAAGGGGACCAGCCCTGCTCATGGGGTCCCTCCTGCATGAGGAAGGGAGCAGAAAGATGCTGAGACTTTGGTCAACACTGAGCACGTTCCAAGATCTCCTGTGCTAACAGAAGAGATTTTATTAAAAATAATGCAAATAACCCAACAAACAGCTTTCCAATTCCTGATCTGACTGTTTCACTCACGCGGGCAGCAAGCTTAGGAAAAGGACAAAAACGAGGTAATTTAAGCAACTGGCATAGTAATAGTAATAATAATTGGAGTAATAAGATCCTTCAAGTAAGGCCCACGCTGCCAGTACAGCCAGGATACACTGGTTACAAGGCTTTACTAAAAAGCCAAGCAAAGCAAGTCGAGCAGTGCATTTTTAACCACAGCAAACTATAACCATAGGAACCACAATTGAGCGAAGCAGCTGCATTATCCAAAACTTGCTCCAAGTTTCCCTGCCTACCAAAAACACACTCAAGGGCTACCTAACATCCCTAGCACAGATTATACAGTCACAGAATGGTTTGGGTTAGAAGGGACCTTAAAGTCCATCCACTTCCAGGGATGAGGCAGGCACAGCTTTGTGTCAGGGCCTCACCACCCTCACAGGGAAGAATTTCTTCCTTGTATCTAATTTATATCTTTCTGTTACAAGCAATTCCCCCTTGTCCTATCACTACATGCCCTTGTAGATCATCCCTCCAGACTCCTTTCCTGCCTGTACAGCCATCCATCCATATCCTAGTCACGCTGTGTGTCAAAGCAGCTCTCCTCATGAGTGTTGTGAATTCTTTTCCAGCTGTGGCAGCAGGAAGCTTGCATTGCCTTCTAGAAATAAGGAAAAAAGTGAATTCAATAATACTTTGCAGTGGGTACTAATCATCTTCCCTTTCAGAATCTGAACTAGGAAGGAAAAAAGGAGAGAAACAAGGTTCATTCTCACTTGGGCTACCACAGTTTAACATGCTCTGGCTTCTGCTGCAGAATTTGGGAGTCCTAAGAGCAGAAAGTTCCCTTCTTTCCTTTTCTGTTTTTGAACACTCAATGTGTTCAAAGACCCTAACTTGTTTTCCAGTTGGCCTTTTTATTTAATGATTTTTTTTTTTGCCACCTCCAAAAAGAATGCTTCAACCCAAACACACCACTATTATATTAAAGGAAGTTATCACTTGAGCAGAACAACTTGAACAGAAAGTTGCAACCATTTCTAAACTTTGTAAGAATGAACAGCTACAGAAATAACTATTAATCATTTTTTATCCCAAAAATGTTCTTATCCGTTTACTTTCTGTAACATTAAACTGTTCATGTGCACAAAGAATACATCTAAATGACAAAAACCAAACCCCCAACTCAGCCTTTCCCAAGCTTTCTAACCACACTCATGCTTAAGAAACAACTATATTGGCATTTACTAGAAGGTTTAAAGTATCAACATTACTCACAAACCACAACAAGCTGACAAGTCTCAACTTCCCAAAAATTATCTGAAGAGATGCAGTACTTAGTACTAGACTTAGTTCTTGAATTTTCAAAGCAAGTATCTGAAATAGGTATGTTTACTCCTACCTGAGCATAATGACGGTAAAGTTACACTTTGCTTCACAATTTCCCTTAATTTAGGCGACAGCCTGAGTAAAGACTGAGTAAAGATCCAACACTGATGTGACAAACAAATGCACATTATCTTTTCACTTTCTAAAACATGAAGAGGATTGTCTTTTCCCCCTCTAAAACTAAGAGCAATTAAACAAAATTGAACTGTGCTTTCAAAGTTATGTACAGACAAATAAATTGTTTCACATTAATTAAACTGTAGTTTACCTCTCAGGAGCAGACACTTGCACAACAACTCATGACCTTTGCAGCAAGGACATTCTGCTGCATGAAAAAGCTGAAATATATGTCTACTGTAAGAATGGTTGCAGCATCTGGGCCTCTTCACCATCAACTACCATAAATGATGCACACAAATTATCTTTACTACCTTTTAGTAACAGACCAGCTCAGAACTATTGTGCCTGCAAATATATACTATATGCAAATATATATATATATGTATATATACATGCAGACACTACATGCAAATAACATCATACCCTCAGATTGTCATATGAATTGACACTGGGAAGTTTGGCTCATGGGAAGTGGAATAAATGCAAGACCTTTCCTGAAGGGCTTGTTGCCTGTGTTGCTCTGTGCTCTTTAAATAAATAAAAAATTAAAAATTAAAATCCAAACTGTAACTTTAAGGTTCTGGCAAGCACCTCACAGTATTTCACTACTTGCATTTCCTTCTTTATCTCAAAGCTTTCCCTTTACAGCCTGTCTCAGGACCAAATCCAGGGCACTGAGACCCAGGAATTCTGCTGTAGCCCCTGCAGCTGGGCTCAGGAGTGGAGCAGCACAAATCACTGCACATCCCACACATGGGAGTTACTCAGACCTGGATTTGGAGAGGGATATAGGAGGATAAGTTGCATCATATTTCTTGTGTGACCCCAATTTCTGTATCTGTTTGGGATTTCTCTGGTCCCTCTGCCTTGAGGAAAAGGAAGCCACCTGCCTCCTGCAGACACCCCAGAGCAGGGAAGTGACTGGGCTTTATACCCACAGACCTTGAGGGACTCCAGCAATCCCCAGGAATGTGGATCTAATTACAGCCGCTCTTGCTTCCCTATAACTATGTTATCAGAAGAATGAAAGTGGCATCGAGTGGGATTTCAGAGTCAAAAGCCTCGTGCAACGTGAAGTAGGGAGGATTTGGATAATTTCATGCTGTTCTGGCTTTGATGCACGTGGCGATACCAGGCGACCTCTGCGCGGCTCCACGGCTCCCTGAGAAAATGTGTTTCAGACGCTGTGCAGTGTGAAGTACGTGATTATTTTAATAACCCCGGTCGCACATGAACTTGGCTTTGCTCAAAGAAAAGCAAGAAAACAAGACTAAAAGTATTTACAGTGTTTATAAAACAGTGCCAAAACAATAATACAACAAGCATCCTTCTGAGCATAAAGCAAGGTTGGAAATTAACCCATGAGCACAAACAAAATTAACATCGCCTTTAAAGATTTTTACACCCAGAAGAACCAAAGCTTTGGAGAAATTAAGCTATAAATATGATGGGTGAGCCCTCATTCCTGCATGCATATTTTCCAGCTCATTTGTGATGACCACACGGTCCTTTTTAGCAACCAGAAGGATGAATGGACAAATTGTCCTTAGAGTACAACTGCAAAGCAGTATGGAAGCTGTATACATTTATCTCAAGCTTCCCATGTGATCCAAGACCACAAAGCAACAATAAAAACAGTAAAAGAAGACTAGAAGGACAAACTGCAAGAAATATGTGACTGAGCAATACTTTGTTGAAAGAACAGATTTTTCCTTTAACACTGATGTGCTAACGCTGTGTTTTTATTTAGAAGACAGATGTTTAAAAAAAGTTAATCACAGGAACACCCACTTCTGGGGCGCAGGTGTTGGGCACAGCAACATGTTTGAAAGACAGTGTTAAGTCTGAACATTTTGGAAAAAAAAAAAAACACAAACGAAAATAACAGCTTCACACAAAGCAAGCAATTGTTTGCCATAAAATAAAGTAAGTACATTTAGAAGTGTACAGCCCTCCTCCTCCAAAAACTGTTCAACATCCTCCTTGACCATCCAGCCCACTGCCTCCTACCTCCTCCTCAGAAGAGCCAAGAAGAGGCAGCACTGAGATAAAGAAGCCTCAGTTTCGCCAATAAATATTCCCGGTCACAACAACAAAGCTTGAGCTGTTCAGATTTCAGAAGAGTATTTTAAACTTTTTCTTTATCCACCAGAAGGTTTTAGACTTCAGGTCATTTCTCACAGTTTGAACAACCCCCATGTTCCTCCTGTTTTTAACTTTAAAAAGTTCAAAATTACATGCAGTACTTAACATTTAGTGGCCTGACAAGGCAGCCAGTTCCCTGCCTTTTTAGGAAAATCTGGTTTCCTTCAATTTTTCTCCCCCCCCCCTTTTTAAATCCAATTAAAAATGGGAAAGTTATTAAATGAAATGCAAGCTGTCACCTCCATTTACAGGACAGGCACTACAGTTTGCTAGAAAGTGGCTGGTCACTGCCTCTGTGCCACTACAGAAGAGTTGAGCCTCCTTGAATAGTGCGTGTGAAAAGAATACTCAATTCTTACTTGTTACAGAAGAGCATTGCTTACTTTTAATCATTTGGGTGTATTTACAAATCAAGGGGTTTTATTCCCAAGAGCTGTCACTGCACAGATCCTGTAGCTCACATTTCTGATTTTTTTTTAGTGAAAATATGCTTTAAAAAAAATAAAAAATATTATCAAAAACCAGTGCTAAGAGAGTCCTAGAACTGCCCTATGAAGCTATTTCACTCTGGTTGCTCAGTAGCACAGTGTAATAGGTTTTTCAATACTTTTACAGTTCTTTGTTAATATACATTGTTTCATACAGTCCCATTACTAAACAGTCTAAAGGCAGAGTCGTAAGATGTTTGTGGAAGCAGTTTGACCAGAATTTTGCCACCTTGAAGCTGAGTACTCACAGAATTCCTCAAAACACCCGTTCTAATAGAGTACAGAACTGGAAACTGCAAATACTGTTTGCTGGTACCACCACAAATCCAAACATGAATGCAAATCTGGACCATTCACCTCCTATCAAATTAGGAAAGGAACATCTTATATGGTGCTTCTTCCATAGCTGGACTTAGGATATGCTAGGTTGGCAGCAGGAAAGGAGTCTTGAGCCAGAGAATTGGGTTGTTTGGGAATTTGTTGGAAAATTTTCAGTGGAGAAGCACCACTGTTTGCATTTTTGCAAGTACATGGTTTCTCTTTTGGTTTGTTTTGGAGTTTTGTTTTTTTTTTCCAAGGGAAACTGATAAATCACAGACCAGGCTCTCTGGTTAAAAAGAAGTGAACCTGAGAATGACCATAAACCCGGGTCTGTTACGCCAAGTATTATGGGTTCTGCTCACCTCACTGCCCTGCTCCTTGTCTATCACACAATACAGCAAAAATCATCACAAAGAGATATATCGCACAAGAGATATCTATGGTGCATGTGTTTTGGACCACAGGTTTATTCTGCTGTGCCTCTGTAGAGGGTTCACAATACCAAATAGTGTAAGACAGAGGCTCCTTTTCACTCTGGAGAACCTGCAAAACATCAGGAGAAGGAACAGTTGTTCCTTCAATAACAACAAGCTTCTCCTTTTGCAGCTATTTAATTTGAAATCACAAAACTGCAAAAGGAAGAGTTAAACAGAAGTTGTTCTTCAGGCTTCTTTGATACAAGAGCAAGGATGGAAAATAGCAGTGATGGTGAATACCAACGCTGAGTATCAGTTATTGGAACAGAGCCTGGGGTTTACTTAAGTGCTAATTCCATGAAATTTAGCTTACTATGTCTGCAGGAGGCAAAACAAAAATCATGCTGAAGTTTTGGAAGAAGTGCTGCTGTTTCTCCTCTTAGAGGAAAAGCCTGCCTGGAAGCACAGGGAGGGCTGGCACTCTCACCTCTCTTCTCACCTGTAGCACCCATCTAAGCTGCAACAGCAGATCACATCTCCCATCCCTGGGAGTGTCCAAGGCCAGGCTGGATGAAGCCTTGAGCAACCTGGTCTAGTGGAAGGTGTCCCTGCTCATGGCAGAGGCTTGGAATGAGATGAGCTTTAAGGTCCCTTCCAACCCAAACCATTCCATGATTCTATGACTCTGTAAGACAAAACTACATAGCCTGAATTACAGTTTTTCAGATGGTTTCTTGCTCCACTATTTTACATAAAAAATAAATTTTCTATTAAGCTTTTTTTTAATGGTCCATTTAAAAAAAATAACTATAAATTAAGAAAAAAGAGGACAATACATGTCTTCTGCTTAAAACAAAACTTGCAATATGCAATAGAATAAAATGGCATCAATTCCCAATTGCAACATCACCCTAAATTCCAGCTCAACAAAAACAACTACAACTCCCCTTCTTGCCCTCTCCCCAAGTCTACTACCAGCAGTAGTTAGGTCCATGGCTAGGCATTCCAGAAAGAGCACTGCTTCCAATTAATTTACTGCATTTGTAGTCTAGAAGTTCTACAGCAGCAGAAAAACTGTGTGAATATACACAAAATCCACAACCCAAATGAGATGCAACTGTAAATGTAAAAGATCACCCCAAGCCCAAATTTGAAAAAATGGCCTTGAGATCACAAAATCATTCCACTTAGGTATGTGAAATTTCCTGGGCCATCAATAACTTTAGTTACATATTGCAAGTGCTGCACAAGCTTCATTTCTAGAAACTTACTGCAACTGCCCTTCTCATGCTACTGACCCATCACAGATCCACTCAGAGCTTCAGTTTCACTGAAAACTCAAATTGATACTTCAGCAGGTACATTGAAAGGGTAAAATTTAGCATGCAGTTGCTTCTGGTGTTTTCATCATCTACAGCCATACCTTACTGCAAAACACCAAGTGTTCCATGATTTACAAGGGCTTACAAAGTTGTTATGGAAAATCCCTGATCTCAGCACAGAATTTACTTGCCTACAAGCACCAGACTGATGATAAAACTAAGGCCATTTTACTTGCTTGACAAAAATAAGCTGCTCTCACCAGAAAAAATTTGAAAACAGTTCATAAAGCTGGCAGCAACCAAGATGTGTATAATAAAATACACGGATTTACAACAAAAACAATTACTGAAAATACTTCTTCCTATTTGACTGTTTATTAAGCTATGTGTAATCCTGAGAAAAGTGAACAGGCTCAAAACTTCCTGTTGAGTAACGAAGTGCAGTTGGCAGCACCAGGGTATAAACGAGTCTGATAAAGATTTAACATGTAGATTCTCCAAAGAAACTGCTCATGGTTATTGTATTATAAATTAAAATAACAAAAAACTGAGGAAAAGAATAGTTTAGCAACTCTAGCTAGAGCTAAAGACTAGGAACACCAGACTTGGTGTTATAAAAGTGCCTTACCACTGCTGCCAATATATATATTTCTGTATCAGACACTGAAATCTTGAGTAATAACAGAAATTGTCATGTATAGAACATCCTTTAATCCAGCTTGACATGCCCCATCTGTGAGCATCTGCCTCCAGGTTTTGGGATAGTCAAGTCTCACACTTCAAAATCACAGCAGGAGAGAGACCAAACTTGGAAAACAAGCAACAAAAAAAGGAGAAATGCTGAGAAAATGAGCTCCCTACCAAAAAAAGATGTCATTTAAATTCTAAAGCTGATCCTCTCCCTAAAAGCTTGTATGAAAACTAAAATGTAAACTACACTTCCAAAAGCCTCCTTCTTAGAAGCGTGCTATTGGGTAAGCACAAAGTAAAACCTGTACTTTTCTCTCTCATGGGAAGATTTCTACTGAGCAACTCTCTTGCAAAGTCCCCTTAAAACATGTGGGCTGGTTTATCCGAGCAAAATTCCACTGTGCTTGTATGACACTGGAACACCGTACCTTTAGAAAAGAAGACTTCTCTATCATTTCCCAACCAGGATAAGTCCAGATAGAAGCAAAATGAGAAATTCCCATTTCTACAGTGGATGCTGAATAGACTCAATAGGCCCTAAATCTCTAGGGATGCAATATTAAAAAAAAAAAAAAAAAAAGCCAATTGAGTGAGGCAGTAATTTTAATTCAGCTCCATCAGACACTGCAGGCTTTACCTAAATGAGAGAACCTGAGCTTTTCCAGCAAGCCAAACCTCCTTGTTATTAAAAGAACATCAATGATATGATTTCCTTTCATATGAAAGCGACATTTCAAGAGCCCTTGAACAACCAGGAATGCAGCTTTACTGCAAAGCCCCAGCCTGCAGGAGCTGTGCAATTTGAGAGGGACATCAGGGATGCTCCAGTGTGGGGCGGATGCAGCAGCAGAGGGAGTTACTGGTTCCAGTAAGTGGTACCCCACCTACTCCTTCACACCTCTGTCCCAGCACAATCTGCAGTGAAAAGGTCACTGCCAAGGGTTTAGTGGAAAACCTCCTGTTCAATAAACCAGCTTGTTTTTCTAAACCCGCCAAGCAACAAAAGCCGCTCTGGAGGACAACGAGGCAGCAGACATGCGTTTTCAAAAGGCCACCATGTGCTCAGAGGAGCTCTTTTTCCCCATTGTGTTCTCTGAACACAATGTGATAACTGAACACAGATGTACAAGTGACATTTCGGGGTGTCCGGCTCCATCCAGGCGGCACAACACGCGGCGATCCTGCACACACACGCTGCTTCCCGGGAAAGCCGGAGGGGAAGTCAGCCTGCCGTCGAGAGCTGCTGTTCAAGCACCGTGGGAACAGCACAGCCCGAGAGCACAGAAACTTTTGCTTTCAGAATTATTACTCCTGGGCGTGAGGAACTGACCCAGATGGTTTCAAAATTTGCCAGGAAACAATATTACAATAACTCAGTTCAAAAGCTTGTCCTCCCACTAACTAGGAAGCCTTAGAAGAAACCTACTTAGTAAACCGTTGGTTTCCACTTGGAGTACCAGTGTGAGTTATTTATGGGTGCCTATCATGATGTAGGATAGGGTAACTCGATTACCTTTGTAAATAAAATTAGCAGAGACCACTCTCCTACACAACAAAAAGCCAGAAATAATTAATTACAACAACAGAAACATTTCCGAGTTCTCCACAAGCCAACTTCTGATCTGCAGATAACAATGATAACTACTTGTCCAGACAAAACTATCATTTTTCAAGAAAGTTCTCAGATAAGGTACTCTTAAATCTAAAATACTGATTTTATTGTCCTACCACTATTTTCACCCTGACTATTGTTTCGCAGCTTTGCATATGCTCACATGGCTTGTGTTTATTTGTGCACACAAACACACGCAACCGAACTCCTGAATTACCATCAGTCTGGTACGAGCCCCAGGAAGGGAAAGGCAAGCAAATTCAGTTAAGAGTTCTTTTTCCCCCCCCTCAGTTCTTCAAAGCAATTCTGGTGTTCCATCCTAAAGAAGTGGTTAGTCTCACTGAAAACTACCAGTTACACTGTGAACCTGTGCCAGCGGCAAATCACTCCAACTGCCCTGGCACCATCATTTAAAGTCATTTTCCATTTAAAGAGTCTCACATCAGCGCCAGCACAGCCTTTCATTACCCATCCCACTTAATACCCACAATCTCTCCACAGCTCACTCGCTCGGTCTCCACTGACCAAGCAGCACACAGAGACTGATGTGCGGATTATTGGGATTCCTAATGCTTTCCTCCCCGCTGGCTGAGTGCTGAGCTCTTGGCAGCCTGCCTGACCCGCAACACGTGTGGGTTTGTCAGCCTAATGCACTGTGTCATCTGCACAGTCTCGGGACGGAGCGGACCCAACGGAGCGCGCACGGCAACGGCCGGCAGCTCCCAAAACTTCCAGCTGCTGCACTTCCCAGCACTGGTGGGAACGCAGGTACAGAAGTGAGTGTCTGGGTGTTTGCCACTGCTTGATTTCCGAGAGGCAAATACGTGGGGTGAGAACAACAGCACCCAGCACGATCCTTTAATCGAAGGATGGGGAGTCATCACAGGGCTTTCCCGTACAAAACATCCGTCCTCGCTTGATTGCTGTTTTGCAATGACTCAAAATCCGCACATCAAGGTTCTGGATCTGAGTGTTTTCTTTTTATATAACCCACCTTCTCTTAAACTAAATAATGACAGTGAAAATTCAGAGATACAGGCTCAAAAATGAGTTGTGACCAAGTCAGTTGTCACTCACTGGTTTAAGGGGTTGCTATTAAACTGTTCCTATGCCCAGCAATTAGTCAGGGCAGAGAGAAATGAGGCTTGGGCATTTTTCTATATAAAAGATACACTGAGGTATTTTCAGGTGTGAGACAGTGCATCACACCTGTAAATCCCACTGTAAATTCTCACAGGATCAATATACAACAGAAATACCACACAACGTGCAAATAGCAAATAAATGCAAATTTACCATCATGTGTAACTAAGAGGTGTCATGAAAGTGAAACAGGTTTGCAGATGAATGAAATACAGAAGTCAGTGGAGATCATACTTGGAAATGGAAGAAGAGAATACGTAGAATACAGCTGAAGTTTCACTTCCTCTGTACAACAAAAGAGAATCAAAAGCTCAAGCACAGCACATGGCATACCCTTTACAACCTCCTCAGACAACACACACTGCCCAGACACGCTAAGACTTTCTACTTTATATCTGATGTCAGATTAGAGATATTGTAAATTATCTAAGCAGAGGAAGATAAAATTATCAACCACATAACTAAGTATGGGGATTTTTAAATGACATATTACAAACCTATTTTTGTGCTAATAAATGCATACTAATTATTTTAGAATAGCAAACACAGTAACAGAACAAATGAGGGAAAGTCCTGAAAAGCACTATTGAGACGACCAGCTGCATTGGGTTTGGTTCTGGTTTCAGTGTATCATCAGCATCACAATATCCAGACACCTCAGTCTCAGGTGTATCTATTAAGACGCTTCTTGGTCAGGTTTATTTCCAGTTAAGCACAGGGGAAGTTTTTTTGAGCTCTAGGACTTCAACCCACTGGCGATACACATCTACCAGATGAGAGAAATTACTTGCTTCTGGAGATTTACAAAAATGACTCAGTGGGATTCTACGATGTTATGTTACTTCCTCCTCTAATTTCTTCCTGGATTGTGCAGCTAAAAATGCTTATCACCAGAATTTCCAAGTTAAAGCAAGCCAAAAACAGAACCCTGTTTTTACTCGAACGCATTGCGGAAAACCGAGTTGAGCAACCACTTCCTAAGGAGCTCGTACCCACACTCTGCACCAAAACAGCACAAGGTTTCGGGGTTAGCACAACTTTGTGAGCAATTACACATGCACCAACCATCTAGAGAAAACACATGAAAATACTTTCTCATCACTATCTCTTTTGATCATCTGTGGGGTCACTGAGAGCAGCAGCAAGTGCCAGGATTCAAACCAACACAAAACCTCCTCGTCTGTCTGCACTGCCACATGAGACAGCCTTGCCTGCTCCTGCCATTAGCTTTCCAAGCCCACCTATTATTCCCTCTTGATGCACCCACAAAGCCAGAGGAGTTGACACCAGTGCAGCAGCAGCTCTGACACTCACAACAGTGAGGAAAGTCATGAGTACTGAAGCCACTCCATGAGTATTTGCAGCCTGACCTGGAACTCCAAAAGTCTATTTAGCTTTAAAAGCTGACTGGAAACTTAGAAAAACACTTAAAAGTTCACTACCTGAAACTGGTCACTTCTAAAAACACAGGGGTACACAAGGCAGGAAAAGTTGAAGCAACCACCTTCATGCTGCAATAACACAACTGCTCACTTTTCCACTAAGTTTCCTCAGAAGAAGTTGAAAGCAATCAAATACCACAGAAAAACACATGGAAATTATCATTATGGCACAAAAACAAAAGCAGAAAAGCTTTTATGTGCCTTTTAACAAAAGAAAGCCTAGTTTTGAAACAGCTGCTTTACTGACTGGAGCCCACGCCCCGAGGCAGGGGCTAGGTTTGGTTTTGTTGCTGTTTATTTCACAGTTTCCCTGTTTATTCAGCTTCTTTCCTCTCCCGGTGGCAGCCAGGGCAGTGTGGGGCAGGCAGCTTCATCCAAAACCAACAAGCAGCCCTGGATCCCGACAGCCGCTCCACGCTGCTCTCTGAAATGCAGGTACCTGTGTCCTTCTGAACTTGGAAGAAGCTTCAAGTCTTTTCTAAAGGAAAAGGCAGCAAATCACCTCAGAGCTTCCTTGAAAAGAATTCCTATTTTTTCCCCCTGAAGTGGCATATTAAGCTCAAAGAAGCTAGTAGAGGTGAAGTGGGAAAAGCCAATGAGTTACACAGTCAAAGCTCAATGTAGCTTAAATGCTACTTACACAACTGTTAAAAAACTACCAGCGTGAGTTGGAAGAGAATTCTCTGCTCCTTCCCTGGAGGCTGCAGACATTTCCTGGACATGCTGGTACAGTCACCAAAAGTTTGGGAAGCATCTGACTTCTCTGCTTACAGACAAATGCACTTCGGTGGCGTTTCAGACAATACATCCTACACTGAAGTTTAACCTCAGTGACACCAATTCCATCAACTTCAAGTGAACCTCCTTTACCTTACACAGGCAATGGACTGACTTACTGAGGATCAGGGCTGAAGAAAGAGTAACATGAGCCTTTTAAATACATCTGTAGCAGGAAACCTGGACACTGAACATCCTTTGCTCATTTTGTCATCAACAGTAGTGCTCTTCTACAGGGATTTCCCTGGAAAGGCAGTGTTTTAACAGAGCACAAGTCTTGCTCTACCTCCTTTGGGAATGGTGTGCTTGCATTAAGGTGTAAATCCAGGTTTATCATTCCTCTAATCTCATGTACACCTAGACAGCTTTTCCATCACTGTACTGCACCAACAATCTGACTCCCTTTCTTTACAGCAGCAGCTAAACCAAGAGTTTCACCAAAGCAGACAGACTCCCATTAAAGTACTTGATAAGTCTCCAGAAGAAGGTGTTTCTGAGGAAAGTGGATTTTCAGTTTAAACAGGTGCTGTCTCAAAGGTTACCATTTCAATGACTGACATGTAGTGACATAAAATACCTGATAAGCTTATAAAATAACTTTGAATGGTAAAGTCTAAAGAAGCTGACCTGTTAATGAGCAGCAGACAAAGCATGTCCACACATAGTGCCCACTGTAACGCCAAGGCCCAGGCCTTTCACAAGTTATTTCTCCATTGCTCTAAAACCAAACAAAACCACCACAGCAGCTTCACAGGCACACTCATCTGTTGTTTTTATAAAACAGGTTCCAGCAACAAAATCCACTTCTGTAGTTCTTTTTTCTTACCAGCAAGAACTTCAGGTCATTTATTTCCCTTTGGTCTATACACAGGAGAAAATAATTCTCATAAAACAGTCCTAAGTTTTAGTCAGACTTATACAGACCATAAAGTTCTCCATGCAGTTAAACTATGTTAATCCTGTATGCACACACCCTCCACACTGTACACAGATGCACAAACAACCTGCCTGGGTAACAAGTGTTCAGTGATGAGTAAACATTTTGGATGCTGCAATACCTATAATAAGCATTTCACAGAAAGCAGCAATAGTACTGAGGTCGTGACGATCTGCTGTTTTAAGTTCAATGATTTCTACAGGAAGATATAAGCTTAGTCTAAATCAGCCCCATGAAGTCAAATAATAGGCCCTCAGCCTTGCAAGCCTGCTTTCAGGGAAACCACACAGAACTGGACAAGTTATTCTGAATACTTCATTCATTACTGCAATCACAGCATGTCTCAAATTCTTTCAACCTGAGTAAGATACTCCTCTATCAGTTGGACTAATTTTTGTACTTATCTAAGCTTCCCCCTTTTCACAACTGTTAGGAGCAGCCCACCCACTACACAGGTCTTGCCAGGTAGGGATCATCCTGATGCCTGAGGACAGAAAACTGGTAGGCACACACTCTTGGAAAAGCAAGAGACAGTGAAAGAGACTGAATAACTAACACCTGCCTACCCACTGAAGCACACTAATTACAGACAATAATTGAACAACTGCTTTCCTTACTCAGGGAGGTGCAGATAAGAGGTATGGGCCTTCTCATACCTCGTATGGGAGTTTAAAGTGCTCTCAGTTGGCAGCAATGCATAGAAAAAGTAACCGGCTGTGACAATGAACAGCTTCATTTTAAGTCTCTTTTGTTCAACTGAGTAACTCTTCCACTCAGACACTACATGAAACAACTTTCTCAAATAAACAGATTTATTCAAGGCACACAGCTAAAACCTAAATGTAAAACCTGTAAGGCTCCTGATGTTGGGAAGCAGCCCCACTGTATTTTAATGCCGTGGAGTTAAAGGTGCAAAGAGGATGAGGGCTCCAGTGTCCTCCTACAACCCCAGTAATACTCTACTGTATCAACTCATGCTTTTTTAAAACCAGATTTTCAGGGAAACTCAAAAACAAGGCTATGAACCATCCTGCAGAGGAAAAGGAGAGATGTCTACAAAAATGAGTTACTTCAGGACACACACAGACATGTGAAAAATGACCTAGAACTTGGGGTAAGCAGCAAATCCTCAAATGAGGTGCTGTAAAGTAAGGTATGGATAGATTTCACTTAAGAACTTGTTTACTAGCAACATTCCATGAAAAATGTATTTCAATTAACGGACCTATGTTGATTTTATCCACAGTCTGTCCACTCAATCATCATTTCTCAGAATTGGATGCATGGTGGAAATTGAATCTCTTTGTGGGAACAGGTGTGAACATTTGCTATGTGCAGCGCTGCCTTACGTCTGCTGCAAACACAACACAACCTTCATCAAAACCCCTCCTCATTAAAACATCTCAGCTGTGAGATTTTTGTGCCATTTGCTACCTGAATTTGAAAAAAAATAACACTCTTTTCTATAGCACACTTTACACAGTGGCTGAAAAGAGACTGCTTGCATAACAAGTATTATGCAATTTCCCAAATAAATAATACCTTTGGCGAGGGGGGGAAAGATTACAACGTCTTGAAGATTTTCAAGCCTGCAAATTTTGGCTTCAAAACCAGAGTCCACAAGCCATTCAAAATCTTCCTGATAAGCATTGCCATCCCATCAGTACCCAAATATCTCACCAGGAACAATGATCCAACGTGTATTAACAAAGGACAATCTCGCAGATACACAATTTACCACCAGAGTACATTCTCCAAAGAAGGTAAAGAGGCTGCCACCAGCTAAAGAAAAACAAAACCAAAAAAATCACCAAAGTGCAACTTTATTAACCATCTTCAGCCTGGAGTACTTTGCCAGAGTAAATATAGTAGCAAAGTATCTCACGTGGAAAAGAAAAAAGCTCACTAAACCACTGTGCAACTGTGTGATCATCATGAAGATGTTTACAGTGTGAGGGCTGTTTGTTTTTTAAACAAGCCCGCAGTTTAAGTCACAAACATCTCCTGGAGAGCAAACAGAGAAGTAAAAAATGAAGCCCAAGAGGCAGCACAGAGAAAAATAAAAGAGCGAGGGACTTGTCCAACAGCCAAATTTTGACAAATAATTTCACTGCCCTGAAAAAAATTTTGCTTCTCCTGAATTTTTTTCTTGTTTTTGTGATTTGGCCTTTTCTCTCCACTGGTATTTCAGCCTCCAGTGCACAGGGCTGGCAACCCTGGTGTGTGACATCCAACCGTGTCAGCAACCCTGCTGTGCAACAGGAACATCCACCTGCACCAATCCCTGCTCCAGCCACTGCAGCAGCCAGGAATCTCAAACCTCCACCCAGAGCACAACCACAGCCTTGTATCTGCACTGGGAATAGGCTGAAAGCAACAAAGTGACTCTGAGAGCAAAAGAAGCCTTAAATTAACTGGCATTGAAAACTGAAGAGGTCCACTGCAAGCTTCAGATCTTGGAGGCCCAGAGAGATTTTCACCAACTTCAGGTGGATATCAGGGAACAGAAAAGAGGGACATTGAGCCTTGCAAAGCCAGCATCCATCCCACCAGAAACTACTGACATTAGATTACACTTTCACAATGGGGCTAATCAGCCTCGTTCCAAACAGGAGCTGCATTTATCTCCTCAGAACAGCAGAGTTTTTTCTTAATTATCCAAGGTCAGTGGCAGTGAATATTGAACAAACTGACTCAGAGAAGCAAAATAGATACAAAACTGGAGGGCAGGCAGCCTTACATTTGCTTAGCAGTAGTATCACATTTTATAACAAATTTTTAGACGTGAGAATTACTTTCTAATTAATCACCAATCGATGTTTGATAAGGTACCTTTTTAGAAACAGAAATATTATTCTATACCAGCAAAATTCTCACTTTTTCATAGAATCATATAGGTTGAAAAAGACCTTTAAAATCTTAGTCTAAGCATTAACCCAGCACAGCCAGGCCCACCACCAAACCATCTCCCTAAACACCACATCTACACATCAACTAAGAGAAAAAAAATATTTGTAAATGTTGGACTGTAAAGGTTTAAGACAATTAAAGCATTCAGTGAGCTAAAGGAATAAAATTACATTCACTTTTTTATCAAACTCACCCAGAATTAGAGCAACACCTCAGAATTCTCATTACCATCTCTGTGTACTTAAAATATTTAGAGACGCTAATATTAAAAACTTGAAAGCATTACACCTCCAGCTCCATACCTATAAGACAGGAGGTCTGAGGTGCATAGACTCATCTGATGCCTTGCTAAAATACACAGCTTTTCCTGACACGTTTGAGCCTGTCACAAAACAAGCTACTCTGCAAGCCTCAAATAGCCATTTCAGCTCCCCTAAAAACACAAGTGGTTAAAGACTGACAGTTTTACTAGGACTGTATAACAGAAATGTGTTGCATAATTGCCCTGAAATTTCTATTCAAAAACCCAACAACAAAAATGTGTATTACTCTCAGGAGCTGAAGAGTTATTTCATGTGGCATCCATAATTACACAGCAGTTAAAGACTTCTGCAAACACAGAAGCAAAGAATAGTTCCAACAAGCCTAAGGTGAGGAGGGATCTTGGTCTGATCAGATCCTGATGAGAAGGACAGAGAAAAAGAAGGGAAGGGGAAAGGTGCAGAAAGGTGATCCCATACATCTCATGATGGAACCAACACATCAGCAACAAACCTGCCCTGACCATAAGGGTGGTGGGACGAGAAGCATCACCCTTGAAACGTGTAGTGGTCCTCAGGCAGTGCAGGGATTCACGGGGCTGTATTTCTTTCCAAGTTACATTCTGGCTCCCTAAGCTTGTTGGGTACATTATATAACTATTAATTACACCGCTGTTCGGCGTCCTTTTAACTGCAATGATTCAAACTGCTTCCAGGAGCTCACTAATCCAAAGTACAATCCTCTTGACAGCAACTGACAGATTCAGAGTATTCAGTTCTAGCTGAAAGGAAGAAAAATCAACTCCCTCATCTGCCTGCTGAAAAAAGAGCCAACATTCCTGCTGACCAGACCCAGAGCTCCCTCGGGAGCTGGGACACGCTGCCCACGGGACTCCAGTCCTTGGGTTAATGCACAAAGGCCACCTCAAAATTCTAAGAAATGCAGCAAATTGGGTCTGGTTTGCATTTTATCTCAGGCACTGAAAGGTTTCATCCATCAGCTCCCGGACCCAGCAGACACCCTCCTTGGACACGTGCTCTGCCTCTGCCCTTCCCAGCCACTCTGGCAGCAGGAATCTTCCTTGCAAGCTCCAACACAATTCTACATGCATTATTTATCCCTCTTGCTAAGTCATGCAGTGGGGTAATTACTTAACTATTGTAATGATATTTTGCAATGGCTGTACTCTATTATTCTAATTGATTTTCATGAGCTTGCTTTTGCTGCGTGTTTTGAGCAAAGAGCGTATTTTCCTGGAGTATAAAAAAGCCTAAGTTTGACATTAATTTTAAGCCTAAGAGCTGGATGTCAAAAATGAAATTTTAAAATTATCAACGTATTCTTAATTAAAAAAATGTTGGTATGTTACTCAGATTTTTGCCATCTCTGCTAAAAAACACTGAAGACATGTTTTTTCATTAATCTAATGAAATATAAAAAGTTATTAACTATTTGTGTTAATTACAAAGTTTTTTTCCTTCCAATAGAATGTTGTTTTCCTTGTAAAACTCTTCAAGACCTCAGTTAGTATAATTACCAAATGTTTGAAAGCTGAGAGATTGGCAACATTTTTATTAACAAACTTAAACTCAAGTCAAAACACATTTGCATGTCTTGCTTAACAATACATTAAATTTTACTGGGATGAATGCTCATCTTAGGGCTCAGAGAATTGTTACAGTAAAACAGTGCTTTCCCTACACTCAATATGATACAAGCTACACAAAAGAGCAGCCCAATTAAACAATTATTTATGTCTCCCTACCCCCAGGATATTCTTCAGGCTATGCATGATTCAAGATGTACTTGTAGCAGTTTTGTGAAGTGATGAGCAGCATTTCAAAAAACAATAGTCCCAGTAGTTCAAAACTGGTAAGAAAACTTTTTCTGCCTCGAGCCAGCAATTCTTTCAGGAGAAACTTTACTTTAAAAGCTGCTAAGGATATTACTCTGAACAGGCACAGGGAGGAAAAGCAGTGAGGCACGATAATCAACCTCTCTTACCTACCAATAATCTGCTGGCTACACATGCAAAGACATTGCCTCTCCAGGGAGAAGGAATACCATATTTTTGATCCAAGTGAGCACATGGATGGGACTCATTGAGAACTACAGCCCTGCAAAATTTGGTCAATCTGTTGGGTCTTTCTGTGTATTTCATTTCATTCTGCTTAAAAACAAGAAAATGTTTGGTCACCATCTGTGATGCTTTCTTAAAAAAAAAAACCAAAAGCAAACCAAACAAAAAAACCCCCAGATCCAGAGTTGTATCAGTCTCAGCCACTGTTCAAACTTTAGAGCCTCCAGGACGACTGAGAGCAATGAGATCTGAGGACTCCTCTCCTCACATGGACACAGACCAACCTATTCCCCTGAGTCTCATTTAAGGCCTTTATATAATACAAATCATTTCTCAATTCTTTTTTATCTATTAAAAACATCTACCTGAAAAACAACAGTCTTGGAACAAAGCAAGATCACAAAAGACAACCGTGTTAAGTTTCATGTCAACTTATTCCCTTTCTTCTCAATGCATTGGTCCCAGAGGCCTGATCCAACCCTTGCAGCTGACAGCAAAGTGCTGCATTCACTTCTGCAGCCTCTGGACATGACTCGAAAAAATCAATGCAAAGAGCAAAAGGTCACATTCTCCCCAGGCATCAACTACCTGCTGAATCAAGACACGTTTTCAAGTGCCAACACACTTGGAAATACAGTGACCAACTGTTATTAAACTAATTTCTTAGCACAGGGTCCATATTCTGACACACTTCACACCTGTGACTAAGTAAAGCTGCTCCTTACACTTATATGCCCTCATAGAAAAAAGAATAATAAACTACTCATGCTTGTGGCAGTGTAGTACACAGTTCTACAACTTCAGAGTTTTGAATTCAGAGTCCCAGTGGGAAAGTCAGGCTGGCTTTACACATAAAAAAATAAGTAAAGAGGAGAAAAAACAAAGAGATAAACTACTGCTAGATAGTATCCTTCACTCTCCTCCCTGCACTTTAGGGAAAACCCTGAGAACTGGCACAGAACAGTAACAGATACATCATTACAGGTCTTTTTTTGCATTATTTGCTGGACATGCTGGCTGCTGGCAGAAGGAATGCTTCTTCCAGGCACAAGCAGTGAGACTGTCCTCATATTTTACATCTCTGTAACTGCACAGGCTGAACATAGGTGATCTCCCATGCATTCACAGAGTAGGTCTGTGACACAAGGACATAATGTTCAACCTCCCTGTTTGTCAACGATTTTTCTATCAATTTACTAATTTGTAATTGGAAAAAAATGTCATCCTCTTCATAGAGATAGGACAGCTTTTCTTTACCATAAAGTTTCACTATCACTTCTCTGAATGCTGATTCAGTCACAGTGACTCTCAGCACAGCACTGTAAATTCCCAGCGTGTACTTGTACCTTCCCAGCTGATGCAACCCAGGAGCTTTAACAAACCCTTCAAAGGCCTAAAATTCTGAATGCAAATGTGTGGTCCCAGCTTGCAGAGGTGCTGCCAAACTGACACTGTCAATAAGTCATTTAATGAAGCTCAAAATTCCACAGTTTGAGCTCTGCTATTCCAGCCTGTCCCTGTGGACAGCCTGGCAGTCCCATGGACACCAACAAAGCATGTCTCAGGATGCATTAGATCTTCTTGACCTCAGAAGTTAAGCAACTCACAACTAACTTGACTCACATCCGGCAATAAGTACTTCTAATTAATGGCTTTTAATTGCTGCCAGAGCATTGCATTCCCACACCCATGATGAAGCATGTTCCTTGCTCTGCTAACCCGCATGTAAAGTGGCACAGCTCTGACAACCCCATGCCTTTAGTATGCAAACACCACGGAGCTCAGCCATTCCTCCCAAGCTTCAGGAGCAAAGGCATCACTGTACATGAGAGAAAAATGTGTACAAAAACTACCCACCACACCATTCCAGGAGTTGCAACATCACTTGCTTTCTTGCTGCCCCTGCTTTTAAATGATTATCTACGAAGTTCAGAGAAAGGAAGATAAGCACTGTTTGTTAAGTCTGACTTCATGTGCAGTTTCTGAGAAGACATTTCAGAACCTAATGTGCTTCCCAAAAATGAACTTTGCCTCCTATAAGCTACATGTGGACTTCATACTGCATTTACTTTACAGCCAGGTAAACCTGTGCAGGTGAGCTACTACCGAGTTGTCCAGAGTCACAGTGAGTTAAAAGAGGGGAAAAGAAAGTCTCCACAACAAGCAGTGCCCCACTCCCTGTACTAGAGTGTACACAGAAACACCCACTGGCCACCCAGAACACTTTCCTCCCAGCACTCAGGGTTTCCATATGTGCCACTGACCATCTTTGGACACTGAGATAGTGCTTACATAAGGTTTGCAACCCTGTATCCTGAAACAGTAGTGCTCCTGCCCACTCCAAGGAAAGCCCACACTTGCTCCTGATGGGATCACTGCTACACCACCTCCACAGAAGGAAAGAGCCCGGAAAGGAGCAAAGTAGCCATTGAGGAACAGCTGTTGCAGGTTAACTCATCCTCCCTGGGCAAAGCTGGATGATGCCCAGCACACCAACCTTAGTCCTGCTGCCACAGACCAGCACAGCACCAAGCTGTGCCTTGGCCAAGCCACCCACCACCCTCACTGCCACGTGCTTTGCCTTTTGCTCTGACAAACCAGCGCTGTCAGACACTATTACAGTAACTTCTGCAACCCACAGGCTTCACTTTCAACACTTCTCCTCCAAATAAGACCCACAGCCCTTCAAATCCCACACTGGTATCGGGCAGCTGCCAGTCTTTCCTACACAAGTCAAGCTACTTGTGTGTAAAACCAGTGAGACACACACAATTCCCCGGAAATACTTCCCCATTTTTACGGATTGCTAATGCTATGCTAAATCAGAAACATTTCCTAGAGCTCATTAAACATTTTTGTTAAATTGATCCACACCCATGGACAACAAATGAAAACGGTTTTATTTCTCTGTAAGGCATCTGTGATAACTGAGCAATGGCAGCAAACAGGCACCAACCAGCTTCCTCACCCTATTAGCATTACAGAGGAAAGCCTCCCCTTCTGCTGCTAATGATGTGCTCTACCCTGTATCCCCAGGAGACAAATGACTGCACTGGCTGATTGACTCCATCACAGGGCCATCATCCATCAATGTATTGCCTCTCTTATTGAAATCTCATCTCAGGAAGAGAAAGTGCTCAGTGCCACTTCCGAAAAAAACAGTGAAAGCACTTTCAGAATAAGAGCTCCAAGATATATAATGAGAGCCAAATGTCTCAGCAGAAACACACATTTCCAACAACCTGAGCAGATCAGCATGCTTTGTCCAACCAGGGCAGGGAAAATTTATACCCTTCTGCTAAACTAGATTTTGGTTTTTTTATTAAACAAAGGAATGAAACATGTACCATAGACATAAATTTCTTGATCAAATTAAAACACAGGCAGTGAATACAATCATATAGATTAAAAAATGGCAACCTGAGGATATTTAGCAAACTGATTTTCTAAAGCATGAATTCCAGCATCTCTTACACAGGCTGAAATCACATTAACATCACGCAAGCCCCGCTGACATCTGCAGAAGTGGGAAGAAAATACAAATCCTTCCCCATGTGTTTATTTAGTACATAGATAACAAAAAAAAGAAAAAAAGGGAGCAATCCTATTCCATTAAGAAATACCCCTATAATATAAAAAAGGCTGCACATTTGGGACCAGGGTGCAGGGGGTAACCTGTGCTCAAGACTCATGGGGCAGTGTTCTGATCAACTTTAGATCACTGAAACCACCAAATTCCAGTAGTTCTGCATCCTCTGTCCACCTCCCCGATTCCACCATGTAAAGTTGCTCATGAATTACCCAGACACAGTTCCACATGCACAAAAATAATTTAGTTCAGGTAAAAATACTTTAGATTATGATCAGTCTGACGTCTGTCTACTCAAAAATATAAATCTGAAGAGGACAGTTTTATCTCAAGCAAGATATTTTGTCTCACTTAGCACCTCTGCATGTTACAAACAATTCATAACTCTTGAAATCCCTATCAACAATCTGCTTGAGAAAACATGTCTAAACATTTACTCCTTGTTTAGCCCTAAACAAAATCCAAAATTGACTTGTTTTGCTTCCATTTTATTTAAAGACAACCAATCTGGTAAAGTCCTCAAACTAAAGTTTCTGGAACTCCTGAACAGAGACTCACAGAATGGTTTGGGTTGGAAGGGATCCTAAAGACTAATTTGTTCAACCCTCTGCCATGGGCAGGGACACCTTCCACTAGATCACGTTGGTCCAACCCGGCCTTGGACACTTCCAGGGATGGGGCAGCCACAGCTTCTCTGGGCAACCTGTGCCAGGACCTCACCACCAGCACAGGGAAGAATTTCTTCCTAATATCCAATCTAACCCTGCCCTCTGTTCAGCTTGAAGCCATTCCCCCTTTCCAGGCCCTTGTCCCAAGTTCCTCTCCACCTCTCCTGGAGCCCCTTTAGGCACTGGAAGGGGCTCTAAGGTCTCCCTGGAACCTTCTCTTCTCCAGGCTAAACAATCCCAACTCTCTCAGCCTGTCTCTATAGGATAGGGGCTCCATCTCTCTGATCATCTCTGGGGCCTCCTCTGGGCTCACTCCAGCAGCATTACATCCTTCCTCTCTTGAGGTTCCCAGAGCTGGAGGCAGCACTGGAGGTGGGGTCTCACCAGAGCACAGCAGAGGGGCACAATCCCCTCCCTCTCCCTGTTGCCCACGCTCTGGGGAAGGAGCACAGGACATGTTTTACTTTCTGGGCTGTCAGTGTACATTCCTGGGTCACGCTGAGCTTTTCCTCAACCAACACCCCCAAGTTCTTCTGCCCAGGGCTGCTCCCAGTCCATTCTCCATCCAGCCATGATAGTTGCATGGTCCCCCCTCTCTAGGCTGCCCAGGTCCCTCTGGATGACATTCCTTCCCTTCAGCATGTGACCACAGCACAGCTTCCTGTCATCAGCAAACTTGCTGAGGGTGCACTTGATCCCACTGTCCACACCAACATGTCCATATTCCCATATAAGCTGTAAACACTGTTTCTGGAAGTTTGCACCTCCATACAGCAACTGACAAGAAGCACACACCATGAATATTAAATATGGAACATTTCAGCTCCCAACAAATTGCCATAAAACAGATGCTTCAAAATGTTTATCAGTCAGAAGGTCAACATCTATTTTACAATTACAAGACTTTTGCTTCTGCAGCAAAGAACATAATTACAAATTTTTAGTACTTTGATCTCTGTAGCATAGGAATGTAGTCCACAATCCCAGGCCAGTGACTCGAATAAGACCACATACAGTTCAAAATCAGGTCTCCCAGCTTCACAATCCATGCTTTAGAACCCTAAAAACCCATTTTTCTCATGCATTTCCAGTATTACTTAACAAAAGATTGGCTGTGGCTGTACTCTGAACTTTCAGAAAGACAGTACTTCAATAATAAAATATTATCAAAACAACAGCCAGTTTTAGCCAGTTCATTTTGGTTTTTGCTAGGCAGGACTTGAGATTCACATAACTCAGAAGACACTGAGCTACTGAACAATCAAACTAATCCCACCACACCAGCAAGGAGAAGTGATGCTTTTCCTCTCTCATTTATATTTGAGCCATTCAGAATTACAATCTTTCCCAT
This sequence comes from Manacus vitellinus, assembly GCF_001715985.3. Taxonomy (NCBI): domain Eukaryota; kingdom Metazoa; phylum Chordata; class Aves; order Passeriformes; family Pipridae; genus Manacus; species Manacus vitellinus. The sequence continues at coordinate 3,806,284 of NW_021939063.1, read as the reverse complement.
GTTTAACAGGCAGTGAATTTGTTGATGTACCAATTAGCACTCTGCTACAAAGAACATGCTCCTAATTAATAGCTGGTTTATGGGAAGAGCGATGTTAAGGATCTGGTCGTATCTCCAGATGTACCAAAAAAGTGTAAAAGGAGCTCTGGTTGATGTAAAGGAAATCTGTCTGCACAAAGAGACAATCAATGTATTTAGCATATGTCAGCTGTAAAAGGAACTTACATAAACGTAATGGAGGCATTTCCACATTATTTCTGTTGTATCCTGTACTCCTGGACATCTGCTTAGGGTAGCCTGGATGGGTTACTCAGTACTCACAACCTGCTCTTTTTGCCACGTCTTTTATAAACATGAAATGGCAAAAAGGAAAATTTTCCCTTACCTCTCTGAAACCTGCAGGCCTTAAGTAAATAAATACTCATAAACCCTCCTGTAAGACCCCTTCCCACTGGAAGTGCCCCAATTTCTCGTTTTACCTTGTGAAGGAGGAGCCCAGTGCAAAGAGATGTAAAGTACAGCTGCAAGACACAGCCACAGAGAGAGACTTTGCATGAATCTTATTTCAGGGTAGAGCTACATGTTATGAAACTCCAGCTCACCTTGCGAGTGACCTACATTGTGGGACTGGAACCCACTAACCTACAGAACCACTCAAAATCCCACTAAATAGGTCAGTGGGTTTCCTCATAAGAAGAATTCCCCAGACAAGGATAGATGCACATCAAATAAAGGACAAGCAGAGCACATGCATCCCCTAACGCAGGAGTGCTCCCCGAGCCGTATGTCCCACCCTGCTGCTATATCCCTGCATGCCAGCAGGGCTCCCCAGAACTGCCCTCAACTTCTGTGTTTCTCACCAAGGGACCCTGGAAGGGCCTGTCTGTTTGTTCAAGCCCAATGGAGCAGTAAGAAAAGGAGCGGCACCACAGCAGGGAACAGAAAGCCTACCAATAATGCACAGCAAGTCTTGCAGCTGCTGGAGCACAAGTGACACCTGATTCATGATCAGCAGTGAACTAGCCTGGAGTTATGGCAGGGGTGTCCAAGCTACAGCACAAAAGCCAGATGTAGCCAGCCAAAACAATCCATCTAGCCCATAGCAGATTTCCTGACACCTTTCATCCCTCATTTGTCTTGGGTCTCATGTGCTTTTTTTTAAGGGCCCAACAGTTCAGCTAAAACAGAGCCCCAGAGCACTGCACACTGCTGGGGAACACCAACACAGCACAGGACAGCCAGTCAGGATCCCACAGGAGCCAAGGGTGGCCACAGAGAACCACGCCTGCATCCACCACTTCCCTCCTCTCAACTATTACTCCAGGCAACACTGTACACTTTCTTATTTCTAGTTCATCCAATTCCACTGACCAGAGGAACCCACGTCCGGGTGCAAATACACCCACCAGTCCTGCAAAGGCAGCAGCCCCTCCACACCCAGTTGATGGGAACATGAAACAATCAGGGCAATTAAGAAAGGCATGGAGAGAAAGTTGCTCTTGCATTCCTCTGCCTACCAGTTCCCCACAAGGACCTGTCAGGAGCAAGGGGTCAGTATCCCAGTGGACAGGACGCCTGTTGGCAGCAGTAAAAGACTTGCATGCCCTCTCCTCCTACATGCACATATATACTTTGATTTAGATTCCTGTCTCCCAAGAAAGCAGTTGATGGAAGAAGGGAAAAATGAATAATATCTACACTGCATATTATCAGTGATACATTAACATGCTCAGTGTTGCAGTTTATCCACTAGATCTTTTGAGAGTCTCCAAGAGAAATCAGAGACTGACATTAAATCCTACCACCCACAATTATTTAACCCAAACGGGTAGTCCACATAAATATTATAAGCACCCCTTATCCACGCTGAAGATTTTACTACTTATTTTAGCAAAAAGATCTTTTTATCCTAATAAAACCAGGAGAACAACAGGTACAGCAATTACTCCTTAATAGGACAGTTGGGGAAAACAAGTGGTAGAAGCAAAGCGATCACAGGAACCACCACACTCCTACTGCACCAACAGCATCTCAGGTACCCAAATCTGACAACCGTAGCAAAGGGGTATTGCCTTGGTGCTGCACGTCAATACTGAAGATCTTCCCTGCTGAGAATGATTTCCCAGAGGTGCTGAGATCTAAGAGAAATCCTGGGGTGATGGTAATGAGATCATTAATGCCAGAGCCAAACACTGCAAAGAGCAAATCAGGACACGACTCTCACTTCTTTCAAACAGCTGAAGTACAAGACACAGATCTTACACCAGGGTTATGCTTGCACCAGGTAATAGCTCATCTGAAGCTGAACAGCTTCATCTGCTCAGATGAAGCCTCACAGACTAACTCCCTGCCAGTTTAAAAAATAAGTGTAGCATGAATCTGTACCAGTAGTCATTTCATAATGGATCAATACTCCAAGGCACATGGCTGAGACAGCTGGGGTCCTGCAATACAAGTCACAAACTTAGTGTGTGGTCAAACCACAGCCCCAGAACTGAGGGTTTGCTGCGAACCATCAGCATTCTCTTGTCAAACGCTGTTTGCTCCTGTCCTTGGCTCCTCTGCCCTGGTGGCTTTGCCAGACTTAGCAAAAGTACTCCAAAGTAACAGCCACTTGTAGGCAGTGTGGGTAAACAAGGTATGAGACAACAGAGACCTCAAGAACTCCTGGCATGTGGGCAAACATTTTGCTAATAGGTATTGTGCATTCCAGCACTCAGAACTACCTAGGCAGAGTTACACTGCACTCTCCATCACCAGTACAGCAGTCCCTGAGGGGACACATCCTCAGGATGTGGATGGCCTGGTGGAACACTGGCAGAGCTCCAGGATGGTACTGACCATGCTTCCCTCCACCTGATCCAACAGCCATTTAACTGCAGCGATCGATGGGAAAATCAGGGATGATTTAACCAGAGATCTAAACAGCCAAATAGTAAAACAAGTATTCCAGAATAAAGGCACCAACATCCCTTCCACAACAGCTTTTTCCAGATGAGTTACATACTGCATTTTTATAGAAATTAAGCCACTTAAAGCCCAGTTCTAATGTTAAAGAAAACCAACCTAATGCAGGTGAAAGTTGTCTAACTTGAAAGAATCTAAGTAAACCACTTTGCTTCCAGCCTACAGCACAGCCCCGCACCAAAGTAAGAGCTTTCAGAAGAACATTTCTGCAAACACATGGCAAATAAGCAGGGCACGTATTAGTTGTAGGAAGGTCAGGATCATAAGCCTGATTCCTCATTCCAGGAATAGCAGGACTATCTGGTGCCTATTCTGGTCAGCCCAGCTTGGATGCAGAACAAGAGAATACTTTTCCACGGTGACATGGACAGTAGTTTGCATCCCTCAAGGCATTAGCTTAGATCCTGCAAACGTGCAAAGGAATTTTCTGGAGAACTGAAGGGGAACAAAGGCCAGTATCTGTGACACCTGTTCCACACAAGAGAATATTCATTTTAGAATTATGATTAACAGTTTCAGCTTGGTCTCCCCTCAGAAATAAGGATGGCAAAAGGGTGAAGCAGTACTGACATTACTCCTTCAGCACTCCACAATGAAGTGTATATCCACATCACTTGGTGCAAACTCCAAACCAGGCACTTCAGGCATACAGGCATTAGCAACAAATAAAACAGAAATGCTTATTAAGTGTACACCTTGCAAAGGACACACACATCTACAACTTATTAATTTTGTACTTTAAACTCCCATTGTTTTATTAATTTGCATGTCAGACATCCAGTTGTTGCTTTCACATGTTCCACCGACTTTAAGTGTATTTCTCTGTACTCAAGGCACATTCATGATAAAAGGATGTGGAGTTCAGACAAGGAAAGCACTTATCCTAAAGTTAGAGCAAAATTAACATCAGAGAAGCTCCACCACATCGCAGGGCTTGCCTATTTATCCAACAGGAAAGTTTCAGAAAACAGTATCTCTGAAATCAGGAGGGAGCAAATATTCTTCTTCACAATGATGCCTGAAAACAATCCCATGGAGAAACACTTCACAGCCATGTCTGGGAGGAGAGAGCAAGTTACAAGAGGTGTACAGGAACATAACATATATAAACCATCAAAGAACCAAAGGAGAAGAGGAGCAAGAATACCGTTAGGAAAACCAAACAAAAACAGGGACCCATCACCTGCCCTCAAATAGGAATTCACAGCTCCCCATAATGGGAAATACGAGGCCAAATCCTGCCCTCACAGTCTCAAGAAATCCAAAGTAAACTTTCCTTCCGTGTTAGAAGTAGGAATGGATATTGGAAAGGAACATGTGGAGCAAACTTCCCAGTACAAGTTTTAACTCAAGCCTTCTCCTGTGTGCAGGAGCTGGTGTTGCTACACCAAAGCAAACCACCAGAAGAACCGCAGGACACAAGGGGTGACCAGCACCAGTTCCCTGTGCTGTAACACCACTCCAAAAATCTCCTGGAAAGGAAAAAAGCATTGTACACCCCAGCAAACACCTTCCCACCACTCACTCCCAAGCCAGCCGCTTAAATCATGGGCTCATCCAGCTGAGTGTTGGGTTCAGCTGAGTTGAACACAGCCTGTATCTTTGGCATGATCCTCACAAAAGGAAAACAGTAGAAAAACTCAACATACTTGCTTAAATAGAAAGTAATAAAAGTTTAACCATAAAATAGCAAGAATCAGGTTGAGGAAAGGGAGTCAGTGACATACTGTAACAAATCCAGCATTCAAGTAAGTGCCACAGGTTTAATGTAATCTGTGCATGACAACTCCCAATTCTTCAGAGATGGATTTGACCTAATTTTTATTTAAAAGTGCACCTGAAATATTTATAAACAGCTCCCTGAAAAAATACTCAGGCGCAATTTAACTGTTTAGCCTCTACAATGATTTTGACTTGGCAGGTCAACTCTGAAACTGTGTTTGAAGCTCTTTTTACGAGATCCTAGGGAAAGGGGATAGTTGGATCTGAGAAAATAAAACTTCTAACTGCTGCCAGCCACCCCTCCCACACGCCAACAGATCATATCAAGTCTGAAAAAAAATACACACGGTGAGAATTAGCTAAGGGCCTCACTAGTTCTTAAATCAGAGAAAATTTATCAGCCAAAGTAAATTCCACAACAAATAACTGGCTTCAGAGTGGAGGGAGGGGGGAAGTAGGTCATACCAGATCTTAAAAAAACCCTGGGCATACTGTAATTGCACACAATAATTTGATGAAAACCAGTTGCCTCACCATGCCTTTCACTACTTGGTTGAGGTTTTTCTTTAAAGTGAGTTTGATAAATTTCCGTAAGTGTTACTGAAGTAAGTCACAATGAAGCAAGGCAGTTTTAACTGTGGAAGTGTCATCAACTTGTCAAATTGCAACTTAAAAGTCAAGCTCATCAGACACCTTATACTTCAAGTAATAGATTATCAATCATAACTCGTTAAGTATCTTTACATCAGTCATTTATTTAAAAAATTCTGAAGAATTTCCCCAGCAGTGACTTGCACGTCACATACTATAACATTCAAAGTAACACCACAAATAGCTCTGACCTCCCAGGATTTCCCAACACACAATGCTCCCTCACAACACTTAATCACTTCTGCTTTCTGTTGTATTTATTCATAAATTATACAAATATGCAAGAAGACATGATGGGCCATTGAATATTTTAAATACTTTCTCAAATTCTACAAACAAAAGCAATTTTAAAAGCAGCAAAAAATGAATAGAAAGCTGATGAATTAAATGAATTAAAATTAGAAGCCATTCATAAGGGTCCATTAAAAGCTAAACAGAATTACAATGTTCTAGACCCGAGGATCACATCTGCAAGTAAGGCTACAGCTCTTAACCTGAAATCATCGACTGCTATCCCTCTTAATAGCTCTTTAAAAGACAAAACATCCTACTACCTCAACAAACAGTTTGAAAATTATCATTTAAAAAAAAAAAAAAAAAAGAACAAAAGTAAGGGCACGTGAGAGCAAGCTGCTGCTCTCCAAATGAACAGCAGCATGGTGGCCAATGAAAATAATAGTGTCTGATACGAGATCCATCCCATATGGGCTCCTACATCTCATTAAGGCTCTCCTCCCACCAGCACCCAGGCACATGCTTGACGTGAGGCCGCGGGAGCTGCTCCGCTACGCTCTGTAGTAGCACAGCTACAGACCAGGCGACTGCAGGATCAACACGTTTTACCTGAGCCAAGACCCACAGGAATCAAGCGTGCCGGAAGGTTTAGTTGGCACCCAAAGGGAGGCTGGACGAGTCAAGAAGCAGCACAGAACACAGAACACTACTGTCCCAGAAGCTCGACCTTATTCATGCTCCAACTATGCTACTCACAACTGGTTTAAGTTCAACACCTCTGTACAATTTGTAAAAAGTACAGAGATACTTGTAGCCTGTCGTGCACCATAAAACACACCGTGAAGCACTACAGCACTCTGTTACTGTAACTCAGAGTTTCAATAGCCCGAAAACACGCTGCCCATTAAAAATGTAGGCACTTCACTTTGTCTAAAGAACAGTGCGAACAATAACAACCCAACAAGCTTTCACCTCCTCTGTCAATCAAGCCAAGACAGCCAAGTCATGCAAACAGCCTGCTGATGAGAGCACCTCAATACACAGCTGCACTCAAAGAACACCACGCCTTTCACAATGGAAATCTTACGGACTATTTCCTTGGCAGAGCACAGCAATGGGAACTCAAATTTGGAAGGTACAATATGAACAAAATCAGGAATCAACATGGTTAGAAACAAACCACAAAAAGACAGAAAAATCAGAGCACCGCACGCCTGTTTTAGCGCCACCTGATACCTCCAGGACAAACTTTCTGAACCTCTTAACTGGGAGAGAGCAAGTTTTGGGGCTTTTTTTTTGAGATTAAATTAAGCACAGTACGTTAGTTTCACCATCTCACAGACCTCCACAGTTACTCAGCGCAAGGCAATCACAGAGACCTGACAGCTAAAGCTTTCAGAAATCCGCACCATTCCCACACTGAGCACAAAGCCGATTCCTTTCTGATGACAACAGTCACGGAGAGATCAACATCTCAGGGAGGGAGTTGTTGTTCTCATGGCATCTTTAGTTTCAGTCGTTTCCTTTCTCTCTCCCTAATCCTCAATCATTTCTACTCCTGTAAAAAACACGGGTAAACCCGCACCCAAACCACAGAAAACCATCTGCCTCAAACCACAGAGTGGCTGGCTGTGGATCTCCGGGAACAAAAAAGCACAGAACAACAAAAAGATTCCAGGTTGCTGCCACATCAACGAAACATGTCTTCCAGCTCCAATTAAACGCTTGAAAGAGAATTTTTAAAATCCACAAGCTCGTGAACAGGGACAGAAGGGGCTGCACCGAGAGGAAGGAGGGGTGCAACCGGCCGATGTGCAGGCAACAGCGAAAAAAATCAACAAGTCGGCGCAGCCCAGCGCGGAGCAAAAGCCGCGTCGGAAGGTGCGGACGTACCTTGTGGAGGTGCCTTTCCTGACATCGCAGATGCTGCATTTGAAGGCTTCGGCGCTGTTCCTGAAGGTGCACACGCTACAATCCCAAAAGCCTTCATCGGCTGCAGGTTTGGCTTGCCTTTTCGGCCTTGAGGAGGGGGAGGGAGAGGGGAAGCGTGTGTGTGTACGTGTGTGTTTGGGGAGGAGGAGAAAGGCGGCGGGAGGAGGAGGGAGAGGAGGAGGAGGAGGAGGAGAAA